>NC_062522.1:19944852-20037352 GCF_022655615.1 Tachysurus fulvidraco
TGGTGTTTTAGCATCACTGGGAATGAAACTAATTTACAGGTACATTAACAAATGTTGCACGATTACAATCTGAAAATATCATATTTAAAATAACACAATATTTGGTTACAATATGGTTCTGGATCTTTGGGGGGGAACAAAGAAAAAGGGGAAGGGGAAAATAAATAAATAAATAAATTAAAAACAAAACAAAGAAAAGTAAAAATAAAAAAGACAAGCTCTCCTGGTCAGCCTCCCTGTTATTGCAAAAAATTTGCAAAACAAATATTAAACAAAAGGCAAATCGCTGTCAATCCGCACAACTAATTAACACAATAAAAGGCACGCTATAGCAAAAACAAACTGCACACACATCCACAACATGCAGAAACATCCATACAAAATGGTACAAGAACTGAAAAGTCTGAAAAACCGTACACAAAAAGCTACAACAAAATGAATAGTAATAATAATCAAAAATAAAACACCAGGCGTAACAGAAGACAATGTTGATTGTTGTGTTTCTTTGGAGGAGATTGGTTAGTAGAGGTCCTTTTAAATGTATGTTATGAGCAACAACAGGTTGTATGATTGTATGTTAGGTTTCATCCAAAAAAAAAAACAAACAAACAAAAAAAAACAACAATTATAACAACAACAACAAGAAAGGATCAATCACAACAAACGTTCTCAGTCCTTTGCTGGTGCTTTGACTTTCTGATTATCATTTACAGGTAATAAAATATCCAGAATATTTGTTGCATTTGAGCCTGTGACATTTGGGCAGCAGTCAATCAATCAATATCCCGGACCCCTAATACCAGACTCAAGCAATGTATGATCAAATCTCTTCAAGAAAACAATACTGCAACAACAACAAAAAAAATAAAAATAAAAAAGTGACAATGTCAAAGCAAAAAGAAACAAGTCGAAAAAAAACAAACCAAATAATTGCAACTGGTAAAGCTTGTGTTCCTACTTACAAGATTTATAAGAAAGAAGAATTTGGAAAAATGTTGCTGCAAGATAACAGAGATAAAATGGAAACAAATCAAAGAACAGCAATAATAGAGATCCAGAAACTATAAAGAATGTCAATATGGTTGTGTTGGGTTTTTTTTTTTTGTTTGTTTGTTTGAGGTACTGACTTGCAGTTATTCACCATGCATGTACAGAAATGGAGCACAAAGGAAACAAGCAAACACATGGACAGTTAAGCCACAAATCAATCTGACGTTCAGCTCAGAATACTGTATTAATGACTTACGGAGAAATATGGGCTTTAAAATATGGTTTTTTGTTTTGCTTCTGTAAAATGAAAGACAAATGTTTCGAATGTAAATAACCCCGATTTCAGTTCCATGTGCATGTGATTCACTTCTAAAAAGTTTCCAGACTTTTGACCTTTACTTATTTTTTCCCCAGTTGTACGGCATTTCCCCCCCCATGTTATCACACTATGATTAAGAGACACTTAAATTTAATATGGTAGTCCTTACTGGACGATGCTGGTCTTACATCACAAAATCAATAAAGTACTAATTCTATTACTCCTATTATTCCTACTACTAATATTAATATCGTCCAAAAGTGTTTGAGCAAATTTTATTTGTAATGTTTATACTTGTTTTGATGAACAGAGAAGAAATAATAGAGTCTTAGCTATTTTTTATCCCTGTTGTCTCCCGAATTTGATTATTCACCAAGACCCACCCTCACATCAACACGTGCTTCCTCAAACACATGTGAAAACCTTTCAAGCTGCTGCTCAGGCTGTAGCACAGAGCAGAGTAACACACTTCGAAGAAAGCGATATCAGCATCTTGTTCGGGTTAGCATCTCGCTATTGCTTTTCACACTGCATTTAACCCCGTGTTATTTAAGCAAGGTTTTTTTTTTTTACCTGCTGTTATGAATCCCTGCCCTGAAGCAAGGTTATAGCACTGCTTTTGTTCTGTTAACTCCACATAGTGGTGCCAACAATGTACACTATGAAACTATGTGGTATTACAATGTTATATGACGAGATGCTGAGAAACCCCATCAGGAATTGAACAGAATGTGCCTCAGATGATTTGTAGACTCGCCACACTTTTCCACAAGAATTAGACATGGTTATTCATAAAATTAGCTCAAGCGTTTTCTTCTGTGTACTTCTGTATGTTTTCTTGCCTTTCTGTGTCTTCAAGAGACTTAAAACAGCCAAGGAGTATTTACAGTGGTGTGAAAAATTGTTGGCCCCCTTCCTGATTTTTTTTTTTTTTTTGCACATTTGTCACACTTTAGTGTTTCAGATCATCAAACAAATTTAAATATTAGACAAAGATAACACACGTAAACGCAACATGCAGTTTTTAAATGAAGGTTTTTATTATTAAGGGAAAACAAAATCCAAACCCACATGGCCCAGTGTTCAAGAATAAAAAAATCAGGAAGGGGGCAAACACTTTTTCACACCACTGTACATGGCAACATTCTGTCTCACTGATGAGAAAGTACGAGACACGCAAGTGAGTAGGACAAGTCACCTAAAGTGGACGCATGCTGTATTTATCCACTCCTGGTTGCTGACAGCAGAAAAATGAATACAAGAACGTTAACTAAATGTTCGAAAATGTATAGTGTTAAACATTAGATTAAGGTGAAATAAGATAAGACAGAATTCTATTTCTCCCGGAGTTTAGAGTGACCCAAGCTTAATTATTTCAAGTGTGAAAAGCACTTGTGTTTGACAGGCCAAAGAGAGCAATGGCGTCCTTCCCACTTGGCGAGCAGAGCCAATATTTCTTCCTTGCAACCTCCTCGATGAATGCTTTTAAGTGGCGCCAATCAGGAAGCACCATATAAACGGTTACCTAAAAATAGGCTTGTTAAATTACATCACTTTGTCATTTTGCATTAGACACCAAATATCTGTATTTGAAATACAAACTTTTTCATAAAGGACAGTTATAAATCCTGAAAACGTTCATTTAAAATGACTAAAAAAATAAAAAATGCTTGAGATACATTTAAGAAATGCCTCAATCACTTAACTGTACCTAAATAGTCAGACTTTCCTACCTAGTTCGGTAAAGAACTTCGCTACAGGATATTCTGAGCTGATAACTGCTGCAACTGCTTCACAACATTAATGCTAACTTAATGGAACATATGATAAAGACTCCAAATGCTGTACAATCTTGCAGGTAGGAATAGCCTATTTTGTATAAGTAAAAGAATGGAAGGAAATCAGGAAGGGAGGATAATGAGAAAAAGAACAGAAGCACACATGACTGCAAGATGTTTGGACAGTATTAGAGGTCCAGTACCTGTGAACACCTTACCCGTCACGCTGCTTTCTCTGCTGAGGCCGGTGTGAAGTTTGCAGTGAACGAGTGCGGCGTCGAACAGCCACTGGCCAAAAAGGTTCAGCACGCTGTTGACCTTTGGTCTGGTGGGAGCAGGCAGCGGGCGCGGCTCTGAGCTTGTCTGATTGGGACTGGACAAAGGAGAGGTGGAGGACGGCTGGTGCAACACTTTGGACTGGCCAGTCTGGAAAGCCAAGACCGAGCCACGTAGAATAAATTATACATATATTAGACATTTATTCAACAGAAGTTTGTTCCCGGTCCACTTTTTGTTTGGACAAGAGCGTGACGCTCCATAAGAGATGATATTTAGAAGAACAGTAGTGGTACAATTTGATGTTGGCCTGTGTTCACTATGTAAATATTACAATTCTAGCAATAGGATGTTACTTTGAAACTGTTACTTAACGTCCTACAGGCTTTCAGTCAGACTGTAGCATAGGGATGTGGTAGATTAGTGGTTAAGGTGTTGGAGTTAATGATCAGAAGGTACGGAGTTCAAATCTCAGATCCAAAAAGCTGCCACTGCTAGGCCTATGAGCAAGGCTCTTAACCCTAAATTGTAATATATAATAAGATTAAATGCAAGTCTCTCTAGATAAAGGCGTCTGTCAAATGCTGGAAATGTAAATGTAAATTATCCTCCTATATAGTGTTATGTATCCAGTCTATTTTGTGTTACTGTACAAAAATAAACAAAATATTTAGTCATACTGTATCTGATATTGCACGAATTATTGGTTATAAAACTGCTGTATAAAAGCACTACACAATCGTAGTGCTGTACGGCCAACATGACGTAGTGCTGATATCCAACAAGCAACGGTGCTCCTGCTCAAAGCCAAACTTGCAGTACTAGTCTGAGAAAAGTTTAGTTGTAGTTTTTGCATTGTTTCTTTGATGGAACGTACCGTAGAGGCTTTGCTGGTGGTTTTGTTAACCGCTGACGGTCTGTGTCTGCGGCTGTGAGGGGGTGTGGTGTTGGTGGTGGTTGGGGGTGGCGGCATGCTTAGCCGATTAACAGGGGTGGGTGGAGCGCTGTCTGAGCGGGGTCTGGATATACCTGCAGGGTTAAAAGAAAACACAAGACACAAGACAAGGACAGAGGTCATGACACAATTCACACCAAATCACTACTTTAGGCTACTTAAGGCCACACGGATTCAGCTTTGTAACTTGTAAAAAGACACTAAGTCGATCAAACACCAGGTGGTTCCAGAGTTGCTCACTTAGTTTCCAGCTAGTGAGCAAAAATAAATACATAAAATTTCAGCAAACACTAATCAAAGGCAGGTGCTATAAAATACATCGATAAAATCATCTATACATTAGACATCCATCATGCTGAATGGTAAGAAGTGATTGGGTGAGTATAGCAGATTTGCAATGATTAATCATTCACTCTGCACAAGATATCCTTCTGAGCAAATTGCAATACTGTAAATAAATGATTTGTTTGTAAGAAGTTCAGCATGGAGCAGAAACAATTAGAAAGAACGCATCAGAGTAAGACTGGAGAGCGTCTGATTTCTGAGCCTTAAGATTGCTTTTGGTTCTCTATACCCTCAGAACCATTTGTCATAAAGCTAATGTAAGGTTTCAGGAACAAAACTTTCATGTATATTTTTCATTCAGCCTTTATTTTCCCCCACATTTTGTAACATGTCCATGATTTTCACTCTTTTGCATGCAACTTTAACCAACCAATCAGACTCCAAGTCCCATGTGATTTGACACAAAACAAAACAAAAAACAACAAAATAAAATAAAAAAACAGAAATACCATAAGATGGTAGTCTGTCTCGAAATGCAGCAACACCTGGGGACAAATAGGATTACAAATGCTGACATATGAAATGAGCATATAGAGACAGACAGACAGTCAGAGTGAGATGCGCACGGGCAGAGAGAGAGAGATGCGCACAGGCAGACAGAGAGAGAGAGACGCGCACAGGCAGATAGAGAGAGAGAGACGCGCACAGGCAGATAGAGAGAGAGATGCACACAGGCAGACAGAGCGATAGACGCACACAGGCAGACAGAGCGATAGACGCGCACAGGCAGACAGAGCGAGAGACGCATGGAGACAGAGAGCGTGAGACACACGGAGACAGAAAGCACGAGACACACGGAGACAGAGAGCGCGAGACACACGGAGACAGAGCGCGAGACACACGGAGACAGAGCGAGAGACACACACAGACAGAGGGACACACACACAGACAGAGGGACACACACACAGACAGAGGGACACACACACAGACAGAGGGACACACACACAGACAGAGGGACACACACACAGACAGAGGGACACACACACAGACAGAGGGACACACACACAGACAGAGGGACACACACACAGACAGAGGGACACACACACAGACAGAGGGACACACACACAGACAGAGGGACACACACACAGACAGAGGGACACACACACAGACAGAGGGACACACACACAGACAGAGGGACACACACACAGACAGAGGGACACACACACAGACAGAGGGACACACACACAGACAAAGAGGGACACACACACAGACAAAGAGGGACACACACAGACAAAGAGGGACACACACAGACAAAGAGGGACACACACAGACAAAGAGGGACACACACAGACAAAGAGGGACACACACAGACAAAGAGGGACACACAGACAAAGAGAGGGACACACACAGAGGCCTACACACAGACAGAGGGACACACACACAGACAGAGGGACACACACACAGACAGAGAGGGACACACACACAGACAGAGAGGGACACACACACAGACAGAGAGGGACACACACACAGACAGAGAGGGACACACACACAGACAGAGAGGGACACACACACAGACAGAGAGGGACACACACACAGACAGAGAGGGACACACACACAGACAGAGAGGGACACACACACAGACAGAGAGGGACACACACACAGACAGAGAGGGACACACACACAGACAGAGAGGGACACACACAGACAAAGAGGGGGACACACACAGACAAAGAGAGGGACACACACACAGAAAGAGAGGGACACACACACAGAAAGAGAGGGACACACACACAGAAAGAGAGGGACACACACACAGAAAGAGAGGGACACACACACAGACAGAGAGGGACACACACACAGACAGAGAGGGACACACACACAGACAGAGAGGGACACACACACAGACAGAGAGGGACACACACACAGACAGAGAGGGACACACACACAGACAGAGAGGGCTACCCAAACAGACAGAGAGGGACACACACACAGACAGAGAGGGCTACCCAAACAGACAGAGAGGGACACACACACAGACAGAGAGGGCTACCCAAACAGACAGAGAGGCCTATCTAATATACTGTTCATGATACAGGATTACCTATTTTTTTCTAGTTCTCTTATTTAGACAGGATGCACGTACACACACGCACACAAACACACTCTCGCGCACACAAACACACACAAACACACACAAACACACACAAACAAACAAAACCACTCATACAAATACCACAATGCATCAGAAATGAGAATCGACTTATAAAACGTCCACCAATCTGCAGTCCAACGTTTTGAATCCCTGCTACATAAGTCTTCAAGACTCCATCAAAACAACCTCCAAAACCCATCTACACACCATTGCACTCCAAATACATATACATGTATACATATACAAAATAGATCAATCAATCAGTGGTAATGGGAGTCTAACCCCGTACTTGGTTAGGCACTAGTTGATTAGGTTGGTCATGTTTAGAATACCTAGAGAGGGAAGTCTGTCTCGAATATATCTCCTAGACAGTGCGGATCCTGAGAAGAAGAAAGACATGAGTTCCACTGATGCACACTGATACAAACTGCACCCTACACACAAAGCCATCAAGTTGCTAATACAAAGCATTAAGTAATTAGTAATTACACCTACAGAACACACTTTGGCAATGAGGCAGAGAAAGAAAGCATACAGCCCTGCACACAAAGTGGGGAAAACTTTAAAGGTTTGAGAATTATTATTGGCTGGCTGAAATACCCTGCTGTGTGATTGAATGTGTAAAGCATAGCATGCAACAATGACAAGCTTTAAGCACAGACACTAAGGCCATGACCATTTATGTCCATTGAACACAGGGGTCCTGGTGTCACTAGGGGATAATCAGCATTGCTACTTGTTCTGCAGTTAGTCAAACCAGCCAGTCTTATCCACATACACTGAAATAAGACACAGAGTTCGAATCTAAACAAAATATGTGCATGAAAACAGAATTTTTTTCATATCTAACTGTGATATTAGTAAACCGCTATTGCCCAGATTTAGATGTAGGGAGTAGAAACAGAAGGTGTGCCTTTTAATGAGTACCATAAGAGGGCAGAGTTTCATGAATCTCGTTTTTCTTAAAAACTGCCACACCTAGAAAAGGAAACAGAATTGTACTTTGGGACAAATTATAGTTAGGAAATTGTAATACGACACAAATAAATCTATTTAAAATAAAATCACAATGCTCATACTATGAAAGAAAAAAACAGAAAAATAGTAAAATGAGGTACATCCCAAATTGCATACATGTGCACTATTCCACTATACCACTTTGCTGTAAAAATAATGAAAGCAGGGTGTTCACAATGAAAAACCCCACAGATGATGCATTGATAAAACCAAACAAAGCCAAGTGTGGAATGTTGGACATGTCATGCACTCAACACACGCAGTTTTGTCTATGTAGCGGAAGCTAGCGGCGTCACATTAGGTAAGTTTGAGATCAGTTGGGAAAGGCTTCCTCTTGCTAAACGGAAGCCATAGTACATCATATGAGACGCGGTTATGGCTTTGTTTTGTTCATTTTTTTATTTTTAATTGTGATGCCTTTTACATTTTAAGAACATATACTTTATTTTTAACACACGTGTCAATACCATTTTATACAAAGTATGAGTGTGTGTTTTTCAGATACTGAATCTAGACACATTTCTCAAGCCTGGGCTACTAATGACATGCTGAGTTTCTGTTAATTTTTTGTTCCAAGCTTCAGATAGAAGCTCAGAGTGATGAACTTTGTGGAAAGTGCATCATGTTTGTTATAACAAAAGCTTTCATTCCTGTCCACTTGCAATAATAAAATAAGTAAAGTAGATCCTTTACAGTTTCCACTGTACTCTTCTTCGCTTCTGTATGACCGGAAATGAACGCATATTTTAACTCGCTGTTTTCACTATAAGAAAACATAAAATACAATTGATTGTGTCTTTGTCGTTGCTTGTGGGTTAAATTGATACACACTGTGCTTGTTGTAATTATGTACAGTACACTAGGTTTCCCTGGTACGGTATCACCCGTTACTGAACGTTGGTCTTTTCGTATTGTATGAGTCCAAGAATACGAGCATGGTGTCGAACTGATACAAGATACCATCGTTGGTACTGATGCATCGCAGCATAATATTATAGTGAGCATTCCTGAGGCTTTTTGTTGCCCAAGTTCAAATGCATTAATACAATTTCAACTGGTCTCACCTAGGAAAGCATCCACCAGGCAGCTGATGCCCCTCATGGCACGAAAGAAGATCTGAGGCAGCTGTTTGAGACATGGGTGCTGGATCACCTCCTGGGGAACGCTGCTCACCCCCAGCAGCTGCTCCTGGAACTTGGGAGTGGAGCTCACAATCACAGGGTTACTGAGATCCACTGGATTACTGTCATGGGTAAAGAGGAAAAAAATAAATAAATACCTTATTACATATTCACATATACAAAGCTAGTTTCCTAAATAGATTCAAATTGAAAATATTACATCAGTAAGACATCCTGCTGTGAGCCTAGTCAATGTCTTTAACTTTTTATTTTCTAAACAGTGGCTTCTCAGCTCTGCTCTTGAGGATTTCTCACACTGTAAATCTAAAGCCTAATCTTACACAACTCTTACGGTCATTTACAGCTTCTGAGCCTCAGCTAATTTGATAAATGTCCTGGATCTGAGCTGGGAACGGCTGTTCTACATTATCAGTTCTGTAACAAGTCTCTGGAGAAAATCGTACCTAAATACAGATCTCTGGTACAGTTCGTTTTTTTTTTTTTTTTTGCTTGTTTGTTTTGAAATTCCACCCCAATTCCATGAAGCCTTCATCACTTTCATTAAAATGAAAATGAACAGGATCTGCCAAACTTTTCCCTCGCTTCAACTCCCATATTAATTTGTATTTCCCTTAAGTTTTCCTCTTCTTTTCTGTATTAATGAAGATACTGTATATTCTGCAATATTCATACGCTTTGTTTCCTTTAGCAAACTCTCATCAGTGACTTGTGTTCGGTGTGCTTAAAAAAAAAACACCACACACAAATAAAAATACTATATACTTCTCTAGCATTAGCTATTGTTAAAGTCTCTTTAATTACTATATAAAACCCTTAAACATATGCCCTCTTATTTTTTCAATTTATATAAATCTTTCACTCTGATCACTATAGTGTGTGTTATACACTCTTAGAGATCCTTAAATTACACCTTTATATCTAATCCAAAGCCTGACTTGTCTTAAAGCCTTAGTCTTGTTAATGTCATTTAACACTGATTAATATCGGTTTGGTGCTGCATTTCCCTCGAGCTCTTTCCTGTAGCTGCCTACATTCATCTTTAAATCATGGTCACTGCAAGAAGAGCAAGACTTGACATACTACCCTTCAAGAGCAACATTCAATTTTTTCTCCGTACTGGTGCTCAGGGGGTAAAAGCAATTATTAATTAATTTTTGTTAAAAATGCTTAGACTTTGCAATCCTTTATTAAAGGAAGTTAGTACCCTGTATATTAATGAATGTCTGCACAAGCTACTGACTCACATTTCAGCAAGTGCATTAACATTATTTACCGCCTTAAAAGAAAACAGAAAATCTGGAAATCTGTAGAAAAGCATGTGTTAAATCAGTGAGTGGAGATAAAACTGTGTGGCTAAATACCTTAGCATGTGTAAGAAGCGATACCAAGTCTGTGCTACACAATCATTGTCCATTTCTATAGGTATGAGACTTGAATCCTCCTCTGGCACTTTAAAAGGAGGGAAGGATGGTCCATAGGTGAACCTCAGCAGTCTGAAAAAAGAATAAAGATAAAAGATAAAGGGCATACTGTACATTGTGGAATCACTGTTTAAAAAAACTGCTAAGGATTCGGTTTATTTAAATGCAATATTTATTAAATAAGATAAAGGAGCAATAAATAGAACTATGGAAATAAATAGAACTATGGTGAGTCTCAATCAGCTAAGTAGTTCAGTAATCAGGGAACTCTTCAGGGAGTCGGCCATTTTAAGTGTCGTCTCTCTCAATCGCAATATGCTTCCAGTCACTGGAACGTTTAGACCTTAAAAAAAGAGAAGAAAAAAACACCAACGCAACACAAAACCTGTGGCGCATCAGTGCTCACTAATAAATGATGGATGTACTCTTAGCCAACTAAGCCTACGAACGCAAGTAGCCTGTTGTCATTGTTGTTGCTCTCAAGTGATTACTTATGTTACCGAATTTTTTTATAAAATATACGTCCTATATGTAGGGTTTGTTCGTGCCTAAAGACTTTAAAGTTGTTAAGTCGTAAAAAAGAATCCACTAGCTGCCTACCTACAATCCTTCAAGTACCGTAACAGAAAGGAGTGTGATTAAGCTAACAAACTGATTTACATGATTGGGTCAGTGACTGATGAAAAAAATTACACACGAGTGTCCTGATGTGTACTGAGCCAGGATCCTTGTGTGAAGCATAAAGCCCGGGAGCTAAAGAGTTGATTGAGAGACACCCTATTACTACCTTCATGCCTTTATTCACATACTATAAACTACTCAGAGCTATTCAGACATCTCACACCGGCCCTTTTATTCTAATCACTTTGTCATTTCTACAGTTTCTCATTTTGATTGTTTTTTAATGAAATTATTAAAACAAAAGCAGTTTTAATTATGCCCAGGCTGACAGTCTATAGCAACCCAACATATGTCTACATTTGCAACTATATTTTTGGGGCAAAAAACTTTAGCGAAATTTAAACTGAGTCTGATTAATGATTTTGATCATCCTTAGTTTATTAAATTATTACACAAGAATTTTAGCAGCAAATAAACAGTGTTTCATTCATCACATTTTGGAGCATCTGCACTATTGCTAGTTATACTGTATAGAAGGAAGTAAATTCACTCTGCATTTAGATGGTGCAACTCCTAAGTAAACGTTCAAACTGCAGAGATCTTCTGATATCAAAAAAAGAAGGAAAAATACATTCAACTAAATTAAAAATAAAAGATAAAATATTTTCCTTAAGGATGGAGTGACACCTATTCTATAAAGGTGTCAAAGTATTTTTTTTCCTCAGACTGCTCCATATATGTAGTTTAAATGAGTGAAATTGTTAAATCTCTACGATTAATTCACGTCGGGTCGTGTGAAACTGCACCTGGAGGTAAGAGCAGCGATGACTTTGCTCCACTGCTCCACCACAGGTGGGTGGTGTCTCCAGTTTGCTAACATCTCTCTGGCGGTCTTCCAGTATGGTGGTGTCGGGAAGCAGCGCGTACAGGCCAGGAACCAAACTTCAAACAGTACACTGATCAATTTCTCAGCCAGCTTCTCTGCTATACCACCTGGAAGGGAACAAGTACATAGGGCTTGTAAAACACTAAATCCGCATGTCATATTGGCTAAACCGTATAAAATATTCACAGTACAATATCCATACAAGGACTGCTTACTTTGTTAACTTGGCATTTTCAAAGGTAATGGAATTAAATTTCATCATACTGCATCAGCTCTGTAAGTGATAAGTATGGCAAGAGGCTGTGTGTAGGGGGGAGAACCCAAACAAACTGAAATGTGGTAGGCAAAGCAGCACAATGTTGCCATGGTAACAAACCTCCCACAGTGGGTGGGGCGAGCAGTGTGTCATTGATACGAAGCAGGAAGAGAAGCAGCACCTCCCACGTCTCTCGGGCCATACAGGAGGAATCCCGGGCGAGTTTCTGCACTGCAGTGAGCACCTGCTGACACAGCTTGAAGTGCATAGGGCTGAAGTGCTCGGGCCTGAGAGACGCAGAACAGATGTACATTGGCTTTCACATAGCGCATATTTGTATTTGAGTTGAGAAATAGAACCAAATAATTGTTACAAAAATATTATAGAGGAGATACAGCTTATGGATTTTATTTGTTTGGTTCACATACGCAATGACACATAGTGGCAAAGAACAACAGCGACCGGTGACGCATAGATGTGGGTATGATTAACTTTAATGTTGAGAAAAGTTGAACTTTATGCAAATGTGGGGACGATTTCATGCAGTGGCTAACGACGAGAGTTGGAAAATAGTAGAGCGTGTGAGATCCGTGACAAACTGCACACACTGCTTTTACTTCATATGATGCATACTGCATATACACCGGTGAATTTTATATACAATCCATAAATTCGGGATGCTAGTTTGTGCCACCCACCGATACACATTATTACTATGGCAACCAGTAGTAAGAAGATCTAATGGTGACTTTATAGCACATTGACATGAGACCTGCCGAGAAGAAAAGCTCAGTATGTGTGAATGTCGCGAAAAAAAAAAAAAAAAAAAAAAACAAGGATCACAAAACTGATCACTGGTCTTCATTCGGGTTACATCATGTACATTCACATCACAAAATACAAAATATCACTATCACCAGTGAAAGCGAGAGAGTATTACATTCCAATAAAGTACCGCAAGCATTTGTTTTTCACTTAGTATTTGGTAGGTTTTGAAAAAAAAAAAAAAAACTTCTTGTAATTTGCTCATAACTTTTTTTTTTAATGTTTGTAAGCAACATAAAAGTTATTCATTCAGGCAGTAAATGAGTATGTATTAGTCAGTGCTATGCACACATTTCACCGATTATCAAACAGAGATTTTAAGTAGGTTGCGTTATATGTTTATCTGTCTGGGTCTGAACATTCAAAAAGTCTTCCATGTCTTATATGCCTTCAAAGATAGTCCACTCGAGTCAGTAAATTCAGAGGGAAACTCTGCTCGCTTTCAGAAGATGTTTGTTTATGTCAGTGAATCGTTTGACTCTTTAATGTTAGTGCATGCAATAACGGTGTATATTGCGCTGGGTGTAAAAACTAATTCTTTTTCTAAAACTCAGACATAGAAGCATACACGGAATACGTCAGTAATCTCTGGTTAAAAAATCCCACACAGACGGGAGTTCCATCACAAGGTTGTTACATTAAAACGTACATGTGAATGACATCCACTACAATCGGATTGTTTTGGCTTTTATATTATATGAACCTTTTTTGCATTCATGCCGAATATAAATTCAATTCAATTCAATTTATTTGTATAGCACTTTTAACAATGGACGTTGTCTCAAAGCAACTTTACAGAACATAAGAGACAAATCTGTACATCTGGGCAAGAAACTTGACAAATTACCAGATCTAGACAAACTGAACAATTCTGAACAAATCTTTTCAATGAACTGTCTCAAATGAATCGATTCAGTGACGACTCAAAACGAAAAACGAAAAAAAAACAAAAAAAAACCCAGAATGAAATCATGCACATTATTACCTTGGCAGGAAGAGGTTGTAAAGATGTTTGAGGATAGTCTGGACATAAAGGTTGGGCTCTTTAATGATGGGTTGTGGTATGGAGTCTCTTGGTGACACAAGTGCCATGATCCAGTCCGTGTAAACGTCCACACAGAGCTTGACTGTATCTCCGTCCGACGGAAGAGTCAGACCGTAACATATTACTTCCATAGTCCATTTCACCTACAGGCAAGCACAAGATCACAGGAAAGATGGGAGACGTTTCCACAAACTGTTTGTCAACCTTTTCATGAAACGGCAGGGAAACAGCGAGCTAGAATGGAAAAATGTATAAGATTCACTTAGAATAGATAGCATGAGTGACAACTCGTATAAAGCTGCGACGAAAGAAGTTCTATTATTATATTATTATGTAAAGTGCCTTCAAGCATCTGGAAAAATCCCTCTGTAAATAACGTGTTCCTTTCTTTTTTTTTCCTTCCTTCCATCATTCCTTCTTTTCTTCGCTTATTAATTAATTCATTCCTTCCTCCGTTCATTCATTTCCTACTTTTATTAATTCATCCTTTCCTTCCTTCGTTCATTCTTTCTTTACCTTCCTTCCTTTCTCTTTCCAACTTCAAGTTGCACAGACTGCCAAACTTTTTCTTTCCTTTTTTTAACATTTGGCTTAAGAAGAAAGAAAATGTTAAGGCAAATGAATGTGATTTGTACAAACATCTCAGCTAACCAATGGGCTATAGTGAGTATAGAATTTTTGATATGCATCTCCACTTGCAGACCATTTGCCCATATTGTGTCTGACACACTAGATAAATAATATTAATACCACTGAATTCCAGGTACACCAAGTGTCCACTGCTGATCAATCCCCATCACCCAACTGCTCAGTTGTATAAAAATAACAAAAAAAGTCAAGTCGCCTTAGATGAAGGCATCTGCCAAATGCTGGATGTGTCATGTATGTAATGTTTAAAGAACTGCTGTATAAAGGCAATACTGCACTCACAAATGCACTCACAATCAGCTTTGCAGGTGCACCAAAGTAACAAAGAGGAAACAACAGACGACTCTTTCTTACAAGTCAAACCATCACCTCCCACTGTTTCTGTCCAAGATGTAAACCTCCTCTGCATTTTCTCTACAGAACATTTTAAAAGGATTAGAATACTTAACAAACCTTAAGGAAACCTTGTCATTTTCCTGTATAATACATTTTATAAAGAAGTCAGAATTCTTTCATAAACTGTCGACAATTCGTTTCCTTCGGAGTTCACCCCATTTCTACACGCTATATATATTTTCAGATATTGTTCTTCACTTTGAGTTCAGCTTCATATTTATTGTCCAGCTTGCTGCTCTGTAGATTTGTTTTTCTTGCATTGTTTAGCAAGTTTACTAGCAAGTACATTGAATGTAGAAAGCCACAGCGTTTCAGATACTTCTGAACTTCAGATACGTCGGACTTAAAATGTCACAGTTCGGTTCAAGATTCTTTAGATACTTTAGAATTGTGGGTAATGTAGTATCTGACCTGTATGGTGTGGATTTATTGACATTGTTTAAAGAAAAACTGAAATGAGGCAATGGTACGAGCTCATGGTAATTAGAAAGGAGAGAGTTTATCAATCAATCGTCGCAAATCATTAACCGTCCTCGGGTACTAATGTTAATGAAGTTACTCTTTGCCAACAAATGACCTTGTTTGTGCACCATAGAAGATCGTTTTGTCTCAGAAACTCCCTCTATAGGATCAGCATGATGAATAGCCACTGTGGTGAAAGCTAGCTGCTGGAGAAACGACTGTAACGGTCATATAATACTATACTAAAATAAATCTGACCTCAGAGCATAAAGATATGTAGAACAATGAATGCTTATGCTACACTGGAAAGTCACTTACGGTTTTCTTGTCTGTTTTTCTCTGAATACCTGCATCAATAATTGTACTTACTGTAACAGTTACAAACCCGTTCTGTGGGTTTTTCGTGTGGGCTGTAAGCTGTGAACTGCGGTGGACCTCAATAATAATAATACCCTAAAATTTATAGCAGCACTTCTGAAGCGTTATTTAAGCAAATTTATCAAGACAATGTCATGATGAGAGTGTGATCGTTATGGAAGGCCGTCTACGGCATCTGTCTGATAACGCTAATAAATACCTAAAAGTAGCCGACCTAAAAACGGCGCCTACAAAGAAGCAGCAATAAGTGCGTTCCTGGCACTGACTCGCATTATCCAAATAGCTTGAGGCCTGTGTGGAAGCTCGGGGGTGGAGACGATCGATAAAGATCAGACCCGGAGAGAGACCGGAGGGAATTCACAGGATATCCTTCTACTGTTATCAGGCTGCACAGAAGCCTGCAGGAACCGCAAACACAATATAACAGATGGGGAAGTTAAAACTCAACAACATGAGGTGAACACACACACACACACACACACACACACACACACACACACACACACACACACACACACACACACACACACACACACACACACACACACACACACCTTAATGGTCAGAGTTTACAGTGCCAAATATCTCACAAATAAAAAGCCCAGAAATAAAAGGAAGTGCTTCAAGCTCACACATTAACACTGATACATGACTAAAGAATCTGCCTAACATCAGCAGGGGCAACGAGGGCAACGAGTCTCCTGTGCAAATCCTATGAACATTTCCAAAGCAAAATTATGTAAATACACCACACAAACCTTTCCTCCTGACAGGATACCAAAATGCCTTCACCTAAATACCACTCCAGCAAGGCTCTTAGTGTTCGTGCTAGTGACTTCACCTGCACAATATAGTACAAGTAACACCGCACAAGAAATACTGGCCTACGCAGCAGCCTTTAACCAAATACTAAATGATCTGTGTGTCATGAGCAGTTCCTAAAATTGCCTGAAGATATTCGGCTGAATGACAAATTAAAGGAAAATAACTTCGGTTTCGGTCTCCGGAGCCGCAAGGTCCGCTCCGAAAATGGAGCGGCAAAGCCAAATCATTTGTTTTTGCAGCATTTGGGTTCAATAAAGGAATATGAGATGATAGACCAGAATTCCAGCTTTACTTTCCTGATATTTCCATCTATGCATGTTATTCAACTTACAATACAGCACGTTTAAGTATTGGAACAGACAATCTTACATTAGATTACCGTGATTAACACTCTACGCTTACTTCCAGTGATTGTGTCGGGTAGTCGAGGTGCACTTCTTCTTGTTGGAGTTTTCAGTATGCACACAGTACTTTCCTTATTAATACTACAAAATGGTGTAAAATGGTGCATAAGCATGACAAACTGCAGTAAAAAAAACCCTTTTCACAGCAGCACGGTGAAGGTGCACAAACTGCACAAACTGTAAGCTCCAGCTTGGTGGCTGGCATTATGAGTTGCATAGCATGGAAAAGGCTATTGTTATTTGTTATTTCGAGTTTGTAGCAGTGAAATACAGGTTCATGTACTAATTTCATAGCTTAATGATGCAGGTGATTTATCATGTAGAAGTTTAGTCTCTGCCTCAGACATCGTGCCCACGATCCGTTAGCTGAACGAACAAATTGGAAACACTTCAGGAGTTTTGAAAGCGTCCGCTGATTGGTTGGATTCTACAGGGTTTTGGAGAGACGTGCTTATCACCTATTTTAATAGGCCGACTGGAAACAAAGCTGTCTCCCTCCATCGCTGAAGAAGGATACTAATGAGCCTAATAGGTTATAAATGTGTGTTTAATTATTTAAAGCAACTCTCCTCTAAGCTTTAACACATGAATTTGAATTAATACTGACAGCTGCTAAAAGAGCTGTTGTGATCGGATTAAATACATAGGGTATTTTTCTCTCCAGCAAACCTCTTTATCTGTCTTCAGGAGGCACTCAGAGGCAGAAGCTCCCAGTGTGGACCCCAGTGGGCGCAAGACCGCGTTGGCAACGTCACGACCCACAGAGGCCGGGTACGAATGCAGGACGCTGACGTGACCCTGATCGCTCTGCACCACCAGGTGCAAAGACCTCCATTCCGAGTACATGGCTGAGATCTCTACTGCATCCAGCTGAGCTCTGAGAACACAGAAAACACAGAAAAACACAATTAGGTGACTATTATCTCTGAACAGCTGCAGAATGACTCAATAATGCCCGATCCAGCAGCAAAAGGAATTGACATTTAGGTCTAAATGTCATGTTTAACTAGAACTCCACCTGAATAGATGTCTCACAATGGAGTTTGAGTGCAGTGTTCATTTGGAGGCTGCTTCAACAAAAACAAGATTTTTATCAAGATTTTCTGTTTTTATTCAGACTAATTGGGGCAGTAGATTTAAATAAATAGATAAATAGTTATCCCACACACAAATGTTTATATCTAAATGGTGATATCAAACCCATTTCTGCTCTCTGAGATGCCACAAGTTGTTGTTATCTTCTGTCCTAGTTCATTTTAGGTCTAACTTAATAAAATAAGAAGAAGCGTTAGAAATTAACCGTTTCGATCATGAAAAAAAAACATGTTCAGAATAAAACAAGCAAGACAGTCAGACTATGTATCCTGTCAGTGTTACTGCAGAACTATTCATTACATGGTTTCCTGCAGTTACACAAAAGTTCACCCTCATATCAACTGCAGCTTGTAAATAGCAAATGCAGCAATACGGCTGAGCACTAGGAAAAATACAGAGCTCTATCATGACCACACAAACTCAACTTCATTTGTTCATGTTCAGCTGGTCAGGGTCACGGTGGATCCTGAGCCAAGCACGTGTGAAGCTGGAACACACACTGGATCCCAGTGCACCTCATATACACGCACATGCACACTCGCTATTTAATCCACGAAGCAATTCAATGTAGCCAGTCCACACACTGGTTTGGTTTTGCTAAGTGGGAGGAAACTGGAAAACTCAGAGGAAACCCACTTATGCAAAGCTCCATACAGACAGAAACCTGAGCTCAGAATTGAACCTGGGACTGTGGAGACATGAGGTGGCAAAACTACCAAGCTTCAGGAAGTAAAAATAACAATAATAATAATAATTCCTTAAACAAACACACTGTCAAGGAACAATGAAAAGAGCTGCAGAAAAAAGGCATCTTTAAAAACAATCCACACAAAGACGTTCTTTGGAGAGCCTTCAAAGTACTAAGTTGCATAAAATACATTTCACTTCATGGTTTATCCATTTTATGGTGCCACAATAAGCTGAATAACAATTTAGCAAGGATATGTCCATTACGCGAACACAACAAGTCCAACATTTCCATATTTAAAAATCCCTGATAAAGAGTGCTGATAATGAGGAGGACGGAACTCTAAACTGTTACTCATAACTTACGTAAACAGACTGGAGTAAAATCATATACATGAGACGTGAGTTTAAACAGACTGGAATCATGTAAAAAACCAAAACAAGAATGTAACAGGGACACATCTCTGTAGACGATTTATTTCGTCTTGTACGTTTCACAACCGTTCAGGAAAATGAGAAAGCGTTGTTCATACTATACCCTATACATTATAACATTATATACACAAGCAAAATAGATTTTTTTTTTTTTTTTAACAAAAAGAACAGGATAAATGCTACAGCCTGTTCCTGGGTGTATTTAAATTATCCATGAACAGACTAGAGAGAGTTTCAGACCAGAAGGCAGCTTGACAGCGTGTTAAACTGCTTGACTGACTAAAGACAACAGGGTTTGAGATATAGGCCACGCCCCCAACTGAAGCTAAACAAATCTGACAGATAAACACTGAGTTTAGTCAACTGCGGAGGATTTACCACCACAGCCTGTCTAGGACATTATCATGGACACCGGTTAAACTATTGACCAGACATTAAAACCCCCAAGTCAAAAAAAAAACCCACACCAAATGTTTGTTGCTAAGAGCCGCTACTGTAGAGAAAGACCCAGCACAGGGGGCGGGGCTTAAACTTTCTACAGAGTATGTAATAGAATAAATCAGAATCAGGTTTATTGGTTGACACACACAAGGAATAACACTATACTATACAAACTATACAAGACAATGCAGACGATGAAATACAATATAGACAGAATGAGTATTAAATATGAATATAGAATATGATCAGTTTTGTACATAAAGTGTGGGAGTGCAAATAACAATATTGTGCAATATTATGCTAACTAAAGAACTAGTACAGGGTGAATCATCAAAAATAACAATAACGGCTTTCCCTTTGAAAGGGATAAACTATACAATTAAAATGAGACTATGTCTAAAAGTAAAATGTCAAGTCAGACTTTCGTCGATAACATTGAGGAACATGTAGAAATGTTGATTTCTGAGAGACTTTAAACATTGTCACTGTAGCTGCTACTTCCGTAGCCAGTGCTAGCTAGCAACCGAGAGACAGGAAGCTAATCACGGCAGCACTTTATCGTTCTTATGTCCTCAGCGCACTCATTAGTTGTCATTTCACAACCAAACAGCGTACAAATAAACCGGTTAAAGATGCCCGACGTGGAAAGTGTGTTATTAAAATGTAATTACAACATAAGTTTTTAATCTCATCTAAATAAACATTAGCATCCTAAGCTGGGTTGTTGTTGTGGAATTATAGTAAAATCATTATCGAGCGTTTTTTGTTCCTGGAATGAAACCTCACAGATCCGAGAGCACCAACAAACACATTAGTGTTAAACCTCGTTTTAATCCAACGTGAGTTATTTAGTTTAAAATGTAAGGACACCTGGTACCAGCGTTAGCTGTTAGGCTAACGAGTGCTAGCACAGAAGCCTAGCCTTGTTTGACGGATCATTCAAATTCACTGACAGTTCAAGCACCAGCTTTGCGTTACAAAACGACGAGTACTCCGTGGAATGACTCTTTGTGTGTGGAATACCGGAAATATTTTTCTTTCTAGCACAAAATAGAATCAGGAGCAACTTGGTGACAAGGTGAACTCGATTCGGGTTTTCTACCATGTTAGCTTAGCCAGCTACTTTAGCTACATCTCGGTTGTGTTATTGTAGGCCGCAATGCGGGACAATCCTGCAGGGGGGAAAAAACAAAGCATACTGGCAGAGTAACTAACAAGAACAGTAAAAAGCTACCACTACCTGCTTCCGATGTCATAGCAAGCATTTGTGTCTTTTCAATGGCTCTGGTAGGACAAACAGAAGAAAGTTTGCAGCATCTTTGTCACAACCTAGCTAGATTACATCCATGGCTGTGCAGCGCAGACGTTTGTCCACAGCGCGTACAGCTCACCACCAGGGGGCGCTGCAAGGAACGCAGCATGTAGGAGAGGCCTGAAAAACAGGAACCGAGTCTTCATTCCAAACCTCTATCGGCTTACTATCAAAGTCCTCTAAATAACGCATGAGATAGCAACTTTTACATACTGAGCATCATTTGTTAAGACTGTATATCTTCTATTTGTGTTTGCCTTAATGACTGTCTCTCACTTTTACATACTCTTATCAAGTTTGTGCATTATGTTAGACACTTGGGTCTGGAAGCAGTCCAGAAGAGACTTCTCCTTTTTCCCTCAATAACTTAAAGCTAATAACTTATTAGCAACTAATTTACTTAAACCAAGAGCTTTTACAATATTTGATATCAGCTACCTGTTAAACTTTACAATAGATGTCATGAACGTAATCAAATGATTTGGTAACCTTAGTGTTTAGTAGCATGCAGTATTAAAAATTCAATATTTTTACTTACAGTATGGTACGTGACTATGTAGCGTAGTGGTTAATGTATTACACTACTGATCAGAAGGTTGTGAGTTCAAGTCTATCAAGTTGCTGCTGCCATGCCCCTGAGCAAGGCCCTTGAAATTGAAGTCACTGTGGATAAGGGTGTCTGCCATATGCTGTAAATCTTTAGCACCTGTACTTTTTATGCATTTATGAAGGCTACATTCATGTTGTTGAATTGATGCAAAACACCAGGAATAAAAAAAAAAATCACTGTCAATTAATGATACTTTCAGATCCATTAGCATAGTGAAAAAAATGTGATGTAAGCATACATTTACAAATGTTTTACAAAATTTACAAAATAGTTATACAGTATGATGTTATCCATGCTGCATTTGTTTTAAACATATTTTGTGGAATTTCAACAATGGCAAGACATCTGATTTAATTTTATTTTATTTCAGCAGTATCATTTAAAGGGCACCTATATCATGTAATAATTATGGTATAGTGCTATTACTACCTATTCTTCAGTTATCTTTTAAAAATTAAGAGATTGTGAAATTACCTCTATGAGGTAAAACAGAACTAATTACTTCATGTTTTACCTCAAAGGTGTAATTTCCTGTAATATTTGACCAACACAAATTGTAAGTTACATATGATCTACCACCTCCAGTTAGATTCTGCAATACTAAAGCAGAGATGTGAACTTCATATTACCTTTTGCAACAATACAACATTTGTTAGACAGTATATTTATAATCACACCCTCCACTGTCACCCATATGAGGATGGGTTCCCCATTGAGTCTGGTTCCTCTCAAGGTTTCTTCCTTTACCATCTAAGGGAGTTTTTCCTTGCCACTGCTGCCTGTCACCTCAGATTTGCTCACAAAGGATAAATACATACACATTGTGAACTATATATATATAATATTAATCTTGAATTTTGTATTATATTAATTTTTATATTATTCTTTATATTAACCTTTTGTTCTATGTTCATGTTCTGTAAAGCTGCTTTGAGACAATGTCAATTGTAAAAAGTGCTATACAAATACACTTGAATTGAATTAAATCTCTATTTCTATGAACATTATCTAACCACCAGGGAATAGTGAGAATCATCTGGTCAACATATAACAATGTCATGAGAAATCAGCTTATCTTAGGACAAGCTTGGAAAGGTAAAGATTGCGACACTTGCACCACTGGAAGGGGTGATGTTAACCCTGTAGAACCTGGAGAAAGTGACAGCAGTAACGATTTAAAGGAGGGCCATACCTATTAGTGATGCCCATTAGACAGAGATACTCCTCATACCTTGAATAAATTGTCATGGTAGTGGCTGAAGGATGTCCAGCTATCTATAGAACATTTTGATACTGTTCTACAACCAGTGGGCCAGTCTCTGTTTCAACAAGAAGACCTATGGTCTTTCCTTTGTGAAACAAACAGACTGATCAGATGACCCTGGTTCAGTCAAATGACAGGGGATGTAGAAAAAAAAACATGTCCTGGAGGTGAGCCTGAGGGGTGAACAGACAGTAAGCAGCTTCAGTCCCAGTGATGTCATCCTCTGTTGGTCAGGTAGATAGTGTGAAATGCTTGGAAGAAAATGAAAGGTGAATGCCTCTACGAAGCAACAATAAAAAAACACAAGGTTGTAACACAGAACAAATCTGAATCAGACAGCCAGCCAGTGTTCCATAGTTCTCCCCCCAAACCCTTATGATGTACTGTATGAGAAAATACATTCACCATTATAGAAGAGATTAAAGGAACCTCTCTCCAGCTTTTGGAGACATGTATTCTGCAGCTCAAAGACTCAAGTACTCCTGTCAGGAAACGGGGTGTCTTTACTGAGATTAAAAGACCCAAATGCATGGATAACATAAAAAAGGGGTTTATTAAGAACATAAAACTATAGAAAAACTGGGGAGGACAAACCAACTGAAATAACAATACAGAAACCAGGAGCCAAGACAACAAACCAAAAACATGCAAACAGAATGCACAAAACCACTCAGAAATAAAAAACAATAGAGACAAGGACTCAGACGCAAGACCACAGCATTAAATTGAGGAGGGATTCATAGAAACACAAGGACTAGGTGTGCAGAGGCGGAACGGATTTAGGATAGGGTGGGGCAACACATGTGAACACAAAACAAATCTAGAATCAGGTAGGAGCGAGGAACGCGGCGAGGCAGGTAAGCGTAAGCCAGCAACACGCAGATGGCGAGGAGGGGAAGCGAGCAAAAAGGCAGGCGGGTAGGGGGAGGCAAGGAACTCGGCTAGGCAGGTGGATGGAGGTGAGGAACTCAGCTAGGCGGGTGGATGGAGGCGAGGAACTTGGCAAGGCGGGGCGTTGGAGGCGAGGAACTTGCATGTAGCCAGAGGGGCCTAGCGATGTCCCCAGCTGAGCAGAAATACAGAGCGACCTCCCCAGCCGAGCAGAAGTCTCCGTGACATGCCCAGCCAAGCCAAAGCCACCTCCACCATAGGAGCAAGAAAATGTCCACAAAAACAGAAAAAGGCAAAAAGATACAGGCTTGCAACAAGCAAGAAGTGAGGCGGCATCCTCCATGGAAAAACAGGAAGTGAAGCTGCGTCCCCCACAGGAACTGGTGCGGAGTGAAGTCCAATGAAGAAACTCAGAAGTCCAGGAAAATGAAAAATAGTACAAAGAGTAATCCAGAGTAGATGCTCCACTAATATTAAATGCCAGGCTTAAGGTTATTCCACTGGGTCTTTATCAAGGTGAGTCCTTCTGTCAGAAAATGACTGGTGTCTTCACAAATAAAATCTAGACCCAGATGCAGGGTTAACATGGAGAAGGGGGATTTATTAAGAAAATTAGCAAAACCTACAAACACAAGGAAAACACTAGGGACAACAAGTCAACAGAAAAACAAAACAGATTCCAGGAGACACAAAACACAAGGACTTAGCAAACAACAAGCACAAGACAACAGGTATATATGGGGAGGACAATCATTGAAACACAAGGGACAGTTGTGCAGAGGCAGGGATGGATTAAAGATAGGGCGGGGCAACACACATGATACACAAAACAAAAACAAAGATATATGGCACAAACAAACAAAGCCTGCCAGAATGTCCTCTAGTGTCCAGGCGGGGTATTGTCCAAGCCAATCCTGACAAATCCATACAAAAGTTACAGCACACAAATATGATAAAATACACTCTGCTAGTTGCAGTGATGAACAATGACTCATGTTTGAACCAATTCAAATAAGGTTAGTCTCTGACTAGTCATTAATGGGCCTCATGCCATGTCCCTGATCTGAGATAATGCTGATCTGCCATTGTCAGGATTGCTGCTGTTACCATGGCAACTCTATTTTCATTCATGTAAGTATTGCATTGCAACTATTTTTCACAGCTGGCGAAAAAGCAGTTTAGTTGATGAATAATGCATGTTGGTTTGAGAACAAACCATTGCGGTGGTTGTAAAGAATCCAAGTAAATCATGTTCTTGTATTATTTTGGATGCAAATGTAGACTAAACACATGCTAGGGCTAAAGTAAACTTAAGCAAATCTTTCCTGACCACAGTTGTCTGAGGTTCTGACAGAAAAGCCTAAGAAAATATTTGTGCTTGATATTTAAGTGTAAGGACAAATTATTTGGAACTGTTGAATACTGTTAATGTCAAGAGGCTATTACTAAAGTTTTCTTATTTACTTCAAACTATAATTTTAACTATCACATTCTCTGGTTAGCATAATAATTGTGTAGGTAATTTGCAAGTCTTTTATTAAAAATATATTTTATTCAATGCAAAATCTTACACAAGTGATGGCACAAGTGATCTCTGTGTGTGTGTGTGTGTGTGTGTGTGTGTGTGTGTGTGTGTGTGTGTGTGTGTGTGTGTGTGTGTGTGTGTGTGTGTGTGTGTGTGTGTGTGTGTGACTCTTATTTTTGTTTCTTGTCACCCTGCCTCTAGACTTGGTCAGGCCACAGGTTCTCATCTTCATTACATGCAATCTTAGCTAGGGGCCAAGAAAAGGATAAATTGGAAATACCGTCCAATGTGCTGTGTCTATCCCTTGGATATTATGTGCCCCAGATCTCTCATGGGTATCCTTGTAATCAATCCTCCACTGGAGTGTGGTGAACTCTGTTATGCTTACAGAATGAGGAGTATGCTGACAGATACAGATTGAAGAATGTATGATTGTCAGTAGCACTCATTCTCCCCAGGAGCAGAGTAAAACACTGACATTATCCCAAATAACAGTCCGAATCCCCTGGCTACGCTTACTCCCTCTACTCTTATAGGACATTATTCTGAAGACGCCGGAAGAAAACTAATAGATGTGTTGATGTGGTCCACGCTATAATATGGCTTAATATCTCTTGCCAGCATATTGTGATATATCCTTAATGGGGTATCTACAATGGCCCAGTGGCCCATAAAGCTCTACCTTTCTTTTTTGGTGAAGTTGAACAATGAAGATATATTTACCTTTCACAACTGTTGCTTGACCTTTTCTGTATTTACTTCCCAACCAATCCCAATAAACATATTTTACAGATATTCTATTACAATGAAGCAATTTGTTCAAGAGTTGCATTACTGATCTGCTCAGTTTCTTTAAAGACACTATGCTTTGAGCTTTGAAAGACACTTTGAGTCCACTGTTCCACTGTTGGGCCCCTGAACATTGCATCTGTTTTAGAGGTGCTGTGTCACTGGACTGTACTGTTATACTGTATGTGACATTTGAAATCCAGCTTTCTTTCGTTCCCTTTTTATACAGGAAAGCTGAGAATATAGCACCCAAGGGCATATAAGGTATAATAGCACGCTATTGTATTTCACACAATAAAAATAAACCAAACAAACAAACAAAAAAAACAACGAGAAGAGTTCAACAGGGTAGAGAGCTGAGTCCAATGGACAGTTTTTTCTTAAACTCTGCATTGAGAAGCAACTCAAATCTAGATCTTTGCCCAGCTTTGCTCATGAGCCTACAATAGAAAAGGACATACTGTAGATGAATGGAGTGAAAATATTTTTTCTCCTTTTTTACCACTTCAGCTTCCGCATCCTCTTTAGAGTGCTTGTTCAGATGCCCCAGCATAGATACAGTAGGCTCCGTTCCTCTAAAGTATATGAACAAATCTATATCCGGATTCAACTGTCGGACTAGACTTTGGTCAGTTTACATGCTGATGCACTGTCTAAAGAAAACTGTGTTCTAATTTGAGGATTTGAGTTAATCGCAATGAATTGTTTTTGATACTTCATATAATCTTTGTGAACAAGTAAGCAAAGTGTCTTTTATTTGCTGGCTGTCATTGTGGATTGAAATGCTTTGCTCATAGGTTTATTCATATAGAAACCTGCTGCTTATGTTATAGTAATTCAGTCATACAAGTCTGAGCTCTACAATTATACATTGTATGATTTTCACAAATTAATCAATGAAGAAATGCAGAAGGGATATTATAACATATGTTTTGGCTTTCCTAAGTTTTTTTTTATTTGATAGCCACTAGACTAATCAATAAAATCAGTAAATACAGTATTTTAGCTTTAGTACAATTGTTAACAAAGGTGTAGCACTTTTACATCCAATGTTTGAAACTTCAGTGAGGCAGACACTAGATATTATATGCTTTCTGTCATGCATTTAGCAAGTAATTAATACAGTATATCTGAATATACCTTTACACAGTACTGAAAAACAAAGCCCTAGTTTGTTGATCTAGAACAAAAGCAGGTACAAAGCAAGTCTTTGATGCAACTGGTGCAACTCTTTGCCTGCAGGGCCACAGTATTTATTGGTTTGAATATCCTTGAGGCAGACATTTTGATGTGCTTTACTGTTCACAAAAACAAGTCCATTATTCCTGTCTTTCCCCCATGTCCACAAAATGGCTCTTTTTTTCTTTCTCTTGTCAGAACATTGATCGTTAAAAGAATGTAGTGAGACACATTCAGTCTCAAAAATGCTTCAGAATTATCATATTCTTTATCCATCGCTCTCAGAATGCCCCTAAAAGCACTCTGCTAACACAGCTGACAAAGGGCCTTTGTCCAACATGTTCTGTTTCACTGGACATAACTGGACACAAAAGAACAATTTCAGGATAAAGCAACAAAACAGAAGAGCAATCTGGATAGCAATAGTGTGTTAAGAATCATCAATCCAGGAGATGGCAGCACACTCACATCACATTGAATGCAGTGACATCACTGATACAATCAAGTGCAAAACTTTAGAGAGAGTGAGAGAGAGTGAGAGAGAGAGAGAGAGAGAGAGAGAGAGAGAGAGAGAGAGAGAGATGTGGGGGTAGTCTGCTCTTCTTCACTTTCCTTTCTGTACTCAGGACAGCTTGCTCTGCTGCTTTCTCTGTCCATATAATAGGAAAGTACTCCATTTCAGGAGTTTTCTCTATAGGGATTGAGTTGGCTTACAGGTATGCAGATATAAATGTACTTGTCAGCAGAACAATTATTGGTTCCTTCACATCTTAAATGCTGAGCAGAAAGGCTTGATTACAATCTGATGATGAGCTTGTTATTTTGCTCACAAAGGCTCATTTGTCATCAGATGTTAATAACCTTCACATCTTCAGTCCTACTGTATTTGTGTTCTCAGTCCTTAAGGACAGAAGACAGAATCATTGTTTTATGATATCAGCTTCTGACTTTATGTAAAAAAGCCTAGTAAGAAAAGTTGCATACACACACACACACACACACACACACACACACACACACACACACACACACACACACACACACACACACACACACACACACACACACTCACACGCTAAGCAAAATATGATGAAACAGCTTGTTGTGGGAAAGAAGAACCTTATCTCAGTGACAAAACTTTTTTCTCTGTATTACTTTGTTTCTTATTGCTTAATAGCACAATAATGATTGACATTGATTGCATGGAATGCGTAGGGGAGGAGTGTGTGTGTGTGTGTGTGTGTGTGTGTGTGTGTGTGTGTGTGTGTGTGTGTGTGTGTGTGTGTGTGTGTGTGTGTGTGTGTGTGTGTGTGTGTGTGTGTGTGTGTGTGTGCATATGAGCGTTTCCTGCAGGTATGCGTCCTGGTATTGACAACAGAATGTTTAACAGCTGTCTCCTAAATCATTTTTACAAGATCTCAGGGTGCAACAACTGAAAATTGTGAGTCACACACACACACACACACACACACACACACACACACACACACACACACACACACACACACACACACACACACACACACACACACACAGAGTTTTATTGTGTTTGCCATTATTTTTGTAGTATGTACTTAAATATACATGTCAATGATTACAACTGATTCTTTTATAATTTATTCATATTTTTATATTGCGTATTTTCTTTCTTTCTTTCTTTTTCAGTAGTTTGGTGAGTAAAAACCTGTAGTACTGATTTCAGTTCATGCCGTACTTCCAGCGCTTTCAAAACAACAGTATCCTTTATTTATTCCCGATTGCTTGTCCTTCTCTAATTACCCGTGTTGTCGCAAAGCTTCTGTTGTTGTTTTCGTAGTGCTAAAAGGGTCAGGCGTGAGTTTTAGCAAGGACTAAGATAGTTGATCACAAAAAGGCATGAATAATACAACACTACACTGTCTGAGACAAAATCTAGTACAATGGGACTTGAATAAATCCAATCAAAATCAGATTGTTGTTTCTAGTGTTCCAGTTTAGAGTTAAATCATGTGTGCTGCATTTGGAAACAGCTTAGTTCAGAATCAGCCATTATGCAGTTCTTCTTATTACTTGATTACTAATGCACTCTTGCATTAGTAATACACTTCTAACTGCTTTTATCAGCCAATTTCATTATTTAAAAGGTGGCCTACCATAAGATGTTTTAATGTTACTGTGCATTGCTAATAAAGTATGAAAGCACTTTATGGAATAGCTCTAAGTGTATTTTGAAGAATCAGTGTTGAGCCTATCATTAAAAGCTTCAGAACTGTTCAGTACTGAAAGTGTTTGGTGGGAACTGTGAATCATGAGCGGTGTTTGCATTTTACTCAGCAGATAGTTACACACGTGAAGGCCACCAGTTTACAGCACTGAAACATTATGAAACTGCTTCGTTTCGCCCACACCACCACACGCTATCTTTCTTTCTCTCTCTGACCTGTTGTTAAACCAGCCATTTCTCACCAAGCACTGGCTTTTTTTTTTTTTTTTTTTTTAAATATCTGTTGCATATACTTGTCTCCTTTTTACTATAGCAAGCAATTATTTTTTTTCTTCTGCAACCACATCTAAATGTCACACCAGCAGTGGAAACTCTGTCTCCTCATATGTGATGATGGACCATCCAAATGCTTGTGTCTCTCCCAATTCTCCAGAAATGAAACTTTGTCTGCTATTACAAAGTGAGCATTTCTTAGTAAATATAAAGGGGAATACACAAAGGTTTATTGATCACTTTAATCACAGAACTAAATTCTCTATACAATTAATATATAGTATGGTTAATACATTTTTCAAAATAGTAAAAAAAAAATACAGTAACATTTCCAAATATAATAAATAAATAAATAAATAAATAAATAAATACATAAATAAATAAATAAATAAATAAATAAATAAATTTACCAATTTAGGGATTTAATATCATAAAAATATATAGTTCTATCATATACCCCTAAAGTATCGGAACAGCAATTCTTTCTAGATGTGTTGAGCATCTTAGGAATTTACCTATAGTAAATAACACTTAAAATTTGGTTGCACATCACTTGCATAATGTTGGTTGCCTTTTTTACTTTCGTGATGCTTCTCCAGGCTTGTACCACAGCCTCTTTCATTTGTTGTTTGTTTCAAGGGTTTCTCCCTTGGGTCTCCTCTTCAGGAGGTGAAAGTTGGGTTCAGGTCTGGTGATTGACTTGGCCAGACTCAAATCTTCCACTTTTTAACCTGCTGAAGTTCTCTGTTGAGTTGGCAGTGTGTTTTGGCTCATTGTCTTTCACTATGATGAAGTTTCCCCTGATTAGTTAGGATGCATTTGTCTGTAAATTAGTAGACAGAATGTTTCTGTGAACTGAATTTATTCTGCTGCTACCATCATGAGTTACATCATCAATAAAGATTAGTGAGCCTGTTCCTGAAGCAGCCATGCAAGCCCAAGCCATTACCTCTAGCATGCTTGACCAATGAGCTCATATGGTTTGGATCATAAGCAGATCTTTTCTTTCTCGCCTTTCCATCACTTAGGTAAAGGTTAAACCTGCATCCAGAACTTTTGTGGCTCATCTCTGTATTTCTTCGTGAATTCTCGTCTGGCTTTTGAATCGAACTGCCTGATGAATAGTTTGCATCTTGTGCTCTCAAAGTCTTCTTGAACAGTACATTGTGATATCTTAAGCCCTGCACTGTGGAGGTTGTTGATGATGTCCCTGACTGTTATTTTTGGGTTTTTCTTCAAGATCTTACAATGTTTCTGTCATCAACTGCTGTTGTCTTTCTTGGCCAAACTCTCTAGTGGTTTCTTTATTTTTTCAGGACATTCAGATTTTCCCTCTTTTCTCAGCTTGGCTTACTGTTACTGTAAAGGTCTTCCTTTTGGTTTATTCCTTTTTAACAACAGATTCCCAGTAAAACCCAGAGCACAAACCACGAGCATATACTCAGAGCTATAAATTGTTACAACAGTCATTTTATACAGCATGGCACACCCGCTTTAATATTTTGATCACATAAAAAATGGATGAGCTCATCTTTGTCTTTTGATCTCAAACCCAAATGTATTCAGTGTAAAGAAAAACAAAACTGTGACATTGCAGTGCCAACACTTTCGGAAGGAACTCTATAATCTATAGTGTTATAGTGTACAATAGTTAACATTACTGTTATGCATTATAGCCTAACCATTAGAGAGGAGATGGAGAGTGGAAAATGAAAGGATGAAAATATCATTACCGTACCGCTCACTGCAACCTTCCCATCATGCAATACTACATATAAGAGTTCATATACGGTACATGTGCTGTTTTTTCCTGCAAACGAAGGCAAAGCAACAAGCCAAGTCAGGAACTCTAAAAATATATAGTATGAGAGAAATGACAGATTCTGAGAATACTCTCTCTCTCTCTCTCTCTCTCTCTCTCTCTCTCTCTCTCTCACACACACACACACACACACACACACACACACACACACACACACACACACACACACACACACACACTTCCACTGTTTCTCCTTCATTTCAGCCAGCACAAATCAACAGCACATATAAACAGGGCCTGGCTGCTGAATAATGCATGGTGAATATGTGTACCTTTATTCCACTCAGGCCTTCCCCCATTCTCAGCAGTGTTGCAGCAACCTTCTCATTTTCTGTGACAATGAACGTGAGCTGTAGCTGAGACTGATGAAAAATAACATTGCTGTTGATATCTCTGCACCCCCTCACCTCTTCTCTCCTGTGATAAAGAGCGATTGTAGAAGAAGAGGGTTGGCACATTTTATATATATATATATTATATATATATATATATATATATATATATATATATATATATATATATATATATATATATATATATATATATGTCTGTGTGTGTTTGTGTGTGTGTATATATATATATGGTGTATGTATGTGTGTATATATAATATATATAGTATACTGTATATTCAAAGGAACCACATTTGAAAACATAGTTCATGATGCAAGTGCAACTTTCTTCTTTAATTAGATTCTTTTTTTCATATAAACACAACTTTCAAAACTTCATGTCAAAATGTATTACGATTACAGATTAGTCTATTATAAATATAAATTGTTAGGCATGATCTGTATTTAAATTGCCATCTCTTTCAGCCTGTATATATTATATAGCATGATATATTTATGCACAGCTCAGGGGCTTCAGCAGGGGCAGTTTGGCGATCCTAGGATAAATATGAGATAAATATTCCTACACTTAAACCACCAAGCTCTCAATAAATATACATATATATTCACATACAACTATATATGGTATACAAAATTATACAAAAAATCCATAACATTAGCAGCATCCTCACACTGCATAAAAAGGTCATATCATAAAAAGGCAGGCAAACATGTCTAGCCCTCAGCGGGAGTAACAGTTCACACACAGCACTTATATGCATTGTCCCTGAACCTAAAAGCCCATAAAAACATCACGAGAATGCCCCGCTTTTTTATTTGCTGCGATCACAGATGCCATCAGAGATAATAGGCTTACTAGTGCAATTACTGCTCTTTGGAATCAGGTAACCTTTAGAGTATGATTTCAAGAGTGACTCATCCTTGCCTAATTTCAGCGGCCTATTCCACACTCTATTGCCCTTGAAGTAGAAAATTAAATAAAATATGACAGAAGATGAAGGGAGGATAGATTGAGAAGCTATAGGTTTCTACTCCATCCTTTTTCCTACTTAGTCTGAGAATGCTTTAAAAAAAAAAAAAAAACACACAATGTAAGACGGTTTGTCATTTTATTATATGACAGTAATGTCAGTCTCCATATATTTGGATCAGCCATAATAATGCTGAGTACATTTCCAGCTGTGATACCCGACATTCTTTCTGTTCTGTGTGTGTGTGTGTGTGTGTGTGTGTGTGTGTGTGTGTGTGTGTGTGTGTGTGTGTGTGTGTGTGTGTGTGTGTGTCTTGGAACAAATGATGTATTTAATGTGTACAAAACAAAAATGTTAAATAATTTTATGTCTACGTCCTCAAATATCCACAGTATATACTTTTATACGCTTTGCGTCATAGTAATCACAAATGCTGGTTTGATGTTTAGTGCAAAAATTATTCTAGTTCAAACACCTTTGTACATAATAGTGCTTCTGTTTCCCTTTACACACACTTAACACTTGACATACATGACTATACCAAGTCATATCAGCAGCTAGTTTGTACATCTCATCTTGCAAAAGCTATCAGAGTACATTAACTGTATATCTGTATATGTTTATACTGTATGTAATGTATGTGTCACATTTACCAGATGTTATTTATGTCTCATAGTGTCTAACGTTTACTTATGAATAAAATTCAACTAAGAATTTAATGGTAAAAGAAGTTTTTAAAAAAATAAATAAAAATAAAAGATGAATCTTGACTCCTGTACTCTTGTACAGTACATAATTATAAACAATAATGCTGCTTTTCAGTTTCAGAACATGCATGTAGATAGAAACTGTAAGACTGAAACTTGACTGGTGGTTCCTCAACAGTTAAGGTGACCTTTAACAAAGGAAAGAAGTGTGCTTAAACATGTCACCTATAGTAAAAGGCTCATATTCACACAACACGTGCCCTCTCCTGTGCTTCACAGTCAATAAATGTTATTTCTGCACCAGTTGAACATTTTAGCAGACAAGCCAGCATTTGGATATCTGTGCAATACATTTACAGTTACATTTACAGCCCTTATCCAGAGTGAAATACAAGTGTTTTTAAGTCTCTATCATTGAATACTTTAACTCTGGTCCACTTGGTTAAAACCTTAATATACCATGTAATATACCATATGTATAACACTGTTCAAATGTTGTTGTTTTTTCTATACAACACCAGGGCATTACTGGCTTTTCAGACGAACCATTCCACCAGTTGTAGAGTGCACCGGTAAGCATGCATGTTCATCATCTTTATGGATTAGTGACATGAAAGACAAATGGCAGGGTTTTCTCACAAATTTGAAGCTTCACCGAATACTCCTACTCCTACTTTATGACCTACTAACTTTTAAGTGAGCATACTTATTGAAAAGGAAGGACAAAAGTTGCTTAGTCATAAACTTTCCAATAGAGCCAAAGACCCATCTCTAACACTGTGCAAATATCACAGGCTTATGCAATGCAAAGTAGGTCCTGACTCAATACACTCCTTTCTCATTTTCAAAAACATTTATCTCTGATATAGAGATAGTATAGAACAGAAGGAAAAAAATATATACTTATGGGCTTATTAAAATCAATGGAGGAGCCGAGAATGTCAAAATTTGTGTGGAAATGTGTGGCTACATTTTTACAAAGGTGTGAACTGATTAATGTAAGAGATACCACAGTTCCACTGTGTGACAAGAAGTTGCATGAGGTGTGGTTTTATGTATGCTTTCAGTATGAGCTTTCAACTGGCATCCTTCCAGTGAATCAACTGATTTTCAGGACTATTGGGAAAGGTTTTTTTTTTTTATGTCAGTGTTTTGTATTGTGAAACCTGAAGCAGATTTGGTTCTCAGAGGGAACGTATGACATAGTGGTGATATACCTTAAAGTTACAATTCATTTACTTCAAAATATAATCTGTACAAGTACAAATCGAGTCTCTTTATAACCTAAAAAGAAAATTAGCAGTCTCTGTGTTTGATATCCTTTCCTCTTTTTTCTTCTCATTTCTTTTAAATCATCCATTTGTATTTCTTTTTTTTTTCCCTCCTCTCCTAAATTCTTCATTGGTTAGTTCTAAACTCCTACCGGTCTGTGGGTATGTGATACTTCTTTGCAGCACAATGGGGCATAGGAAAGAAGACAGCGTTCTACATAATCCTCCAATTCATTCAACTCTCACATCATATCATGCAAATGGGACTGGCGTTTCAGGATCCGCAATCCTGTTCCAAACCTATGCCTGAGTCGGGTGTGATACAACAAATTTATTATGCATGCGTCGCACTAAGCTTATGGTAATAAGGTATTAAATTAGTGCAGGACATTATTGCTCCTGAAGATACTTTCTGTTTGAGAGATTTTTCATAAAAGTCACTTGACACTAAAGGAAACAGATTGTGTGCCAGATGAGGAGAAAATTTTATATTTCCACACCGGTGTTTGTGCATTCGGCTCACTGTCGTTGCCTTCATGCTGCATATTTTTCAAGAGCACATGTGTCAGGTTTCAATATAATCAATTACCAGTTATTGCCCTGTGTTAAATCAGTAAACATTTTTTAGACAATGGAGCAAACACTTAACTTTGCCCAAGGTGAAAGAGAGCACATGAATTACAATCTCCACTTGGTTAGATTGTCATTGCCTTGTCATGCCATGGCTCGTTCTCGCAATTCCAGAAACTTCTTCACTAAATTGATCGGGGGTGGGTGGGGTGTGCAATAGGTTGTGCTGAACTTTTACCTTACAGAGATTCAGTCATTACAGCATCCGTTACATAAACATTTTCACATCGCTGCTCACATATGGAAGCGTTCATGATGCCTCATTTATCAAGCTTATATTACAAACAAATTGTCCTCAAAGCTGAATTTAAACCATCTGCATTGATGACACGTGAAGTCCAAAACTACCGTTAACACAGAATGTGTGAAACAATGAACGAATTCTGCAAAAGACAAAATATAGTTTTGCTATGCTTTTTAATTTTGTTTAGCAGGCAATTCTGAGCAAACAATGAAAATGTCTGTTTTTACAGATTATTAATGCTGATTCATCGATAGTTCTTAGACGCTATAATAATAATACCTCTGGTACATTCAAACATTAAATCCTCTTGCTGTATTCATGCTGGTTTTATCTATCAATATATTTATTTTTTTTGGCATATTTTTCTCATGTAAACTCTGCGAACCTTTTTCATCCAATAGGAGTGTATAATGCCAAGTTCAGCTGTTCTTGCAGAAAAGAAAGGAAACGAAAATGCTTGGTTTTAAAATATCCACTGATTATGTAGTGGATTCAAAGGGAAAGCACAGACTTGTAATCAGATCTTAGTAATATGTAGGAGTTTATGGTTATATGAAGGCAGTGTGACTAGCATTACCTAATTACACTTTTTGTCAGCATGTGAACGGCTACACGGTTTAAAGAAAACCCCCAGATGGCCTTCTTCAGCTCATTCCTCACACATTCTGTACCTTAAATCATATTAGACTTTTTTTTAAATCCAAGGACTTATTTTATTTCAACTCACAAGACAGAAATATTTGTGAGGCTGAGGAAGCTATTTTATGAAAATGTTTAAGTCTTTCTTCACTTGCTGTTCTGAATGTTTCTTTTTTTTTAATGTTTACACTATTTTCTCCCAATGTAGTCATTGTCATGTTTTACCCACTAGCTAATTCACCTACAACATGACAGTTACCAATCAGAAAGGATCCTCCAAGACACATGAAGACTGCCAAGTGCATCCTTTTGAACTGCTGCTCATGCTACGACACAAATCACTTGAACACCCACAGAGAAAAACATTAATTGCACTCCTCCGAATACACGAAGTAACAGATGCCCCTGACTGACCAGTGTCTGAATTCCTGATATCTTCGCCCATGAGGGCAAATATAGGAGAACAACTCTGATGTTTAGTGCTGTTAATTTTCACTTTGAAATTTGATTTGAATTATTAGCATGATTGTACACATGTACATTATTGTCAAAGCACTACAGAAATGACAGAAAACATTACATTATAATTACTTACAACATTTACTGTACTGTCGATTCAGAAACATGCTGATGAGAGAATTGAAATTAAGCATTAATACAAAAATAAAATGTGTTTATTGATAGAGACTCCACAGCACTTCTGGACATTTATCTAAATAAGTCATCTGGCAAAATGGCATAATTGTGTGTGGCATAAAGTGTGTGTGTGTGTGTGTGTGTGTGTGTGTGTGTGTGTGTGTGTGTGTGTGTGTGTGTGTGTGTGTGTGTGTGTGTGTGTGTGTGTGTGTGTGTGTGATCCCAGGCTTTGAATGTTCGCACAGCTCAGGTTACTGAATGTATATAATTTCCAGGTTCTTAGGTTTCCTTCCCATATTAGTTAATGAATGTGTGAAGTGTGTATGGAGGTGTGTGTGTGTGTGTGTGTGTGTGTGTGTGTGTGTGTGTGTGTGTGTGTGTGTGTGTGTGTGTGTGATGTTCTGCTATTGACTGAAGTTCGATTCAGGTTGTATTCTCAGCTCAGGTTCAGTTTGTGTTCCCAAGATAGACTCCAGATCAACCACAACAATGACAAGGATTATGTAATTACAGGGGATGAATAATTCAGTTTGGGGATACAAGGATATTAAACACTGTGTTGTTGTCAATTATCAATTATTTAAATTATTTGGAAAAAATCTCTTCATTAATGCTGAACTTCTCATTAATAGTGCTTCACCTTGATTGTGTTCTCAGACCCATAAACTATTAAAATAGCATGAGGATTTTTTTGATAGAGACTACAAAGCACTTCTGTAAGTCGCTCGGAATAAGGGCGTCTGCAAAAGTCATCCATTTACATTTTATCTTCACTGATATGAGGCTTTATAATATTTTGAATTATTTAATTTTATATCATCTTAGGTTTGCCATGCAGGCATTACTACACTGAATTTAAAGGAATCATTATGATATATTCAGTGGCTCTATCCAGATTTACACATAAGCTTTTTAATAGGTTATTGTAATTAAAACACCCCAAAGTTCTTCCGTGTGTTGTTTTCAATTTTAAAAGCTTTACGAAGCTAGCGTTATATAACAGTTCAATAACCTAAATGAAACTGTGTGCAGACGATGTTATCTAACATTCAGACTGCCTTCATTTAGTGTTGAACATGGTTATCTTCTGTATTATTTGGCACATACTTGCAGCTGTAGTTCTAATCTGCTTCCTGAATGTGTTTTCTTGTTCTGTTGTGTGCAAGGAGTTCATCAAAATAGTAAATTGCTGTAGATATACTGATCAACCATAACATTAAAACCACTCACTGGTGAAGAGAATAACACTGATTATCTTGTCACAGTGGCACCTGTCAAAAGGTTGGGATATATTAGGCAGCAAGTGAACAGTCAGTTCTCAAAGTTGATGTGTTTGAAGCAGGAAAAATGGGCAAGCTTAAGGATCTGAACACCGAATTGTGATATTGAGATGACTGGGTCAAAGCTTCCCCAAAACAACAGGTCTTGTGTGGTGTTCTTAGGATGTGGTGGTTACCATATACCAAAAGCGTTCCAACAAAGGACAACCGGTGAACCAGCATCATCAAACATGGGTCAAGGTCACGAAAACCACTTCACTACGCGCACATGAAGAGCGAAAAATAGTCTGTCGGTCCGAGCCCACATACGGGCTACTGTAGCACAAATTGCAGAAAAACCTAATGCTGGCTATAACAGAAAAATGTCAGAACAGATGCATCAGTGTGTGCTGTGTAGATGCAGTGATCCTGCTTACCACTGAAATCACCTGCAATGAGCACGTGACAATGACGTGAACATTGGACCATGGAACAATATTAGGTAGGTGGTTTTAATGTTATGGCTGATTAATGTATACTTCATCAATCACCAACACACCAGTTATTCATTGTTATGTAATGTTGCACTGATGTACAAAAGAGTGAAAAAGAGTAGAGAGAAAGTGAGACTGGCAGGTCTGCATTTCTAATTGAAGCAGTCACGCATATTACTCTCACTACACTGGAGATTGACTGAGCATGTCACATAATAATTGGCCTTATTTCTTTAATTCTGTCATATTTACCCAGATTAAATCCTTACATTAATAATGTTTTCATGACTAACTAATGGCTTGCACTTTGCCAAGAATCGTTTTCTTCCAAGTCTAATCCAAATTGGTCCAATTAATCATGTGAAAGGTAATTAGCGCAGTCAAATGAGATGAGAAGGCTTGTTGGTGCTCCGGGGATTTGTCTTTTCTTTTCGCCGTCTCTCGATAGAAGTAAAAAAAAAATTAGTCAAGGATGGTGGTAGCAGGAAGCCCAGGAATCGGTGGCATAATACTAATGACTGTGCTTCTTTGTGGCAAAGTATGTGGGAATGACAGCTATACTGTACTTATTCAAGCTGCTGGCACATTAGTTGAGATGTAGAGTCAATGAGAACAGCAACACAAGAATAAGAATGAATACATGGGCAAGATTGGTAAAAATGAGAACAGACATATGGTATCTGTATAGAATTCTGTGTATGATTGTGTGCATACATTTGAAATCATTTCTAATCCCCGTTTTTGCTTTCAGTTGTCATTAAGGTACTTTTTCATTGAAAAATGTTAACTACTATAATCACACAGCATGGTGCATTAGTGGAAATGCACAAGAAGTCAGGGCTGTCTCATCGAGGATGTGATGCAACCACAACAGCATCTCTGGCAGAGGGACAGCGAGGTCAGAGGAAGTGTTTGAACCCTCCCCCTTCTCTGTACAGGTGGTAAGGGGTTGAAATGTCACTAAGTGAAAAAGCAACTGTCAAAACACTTCAAAGTGTTCTGGTTAACTGCATTTATTTTAAGCAGCATGGTGCAACACTGCGACATGCAAGTTGGACAACTTGTACCTTTTCTAAACATCTGAGGAAATTTATGAAATACTAGAAGAAGAACTACACATCGGCAACTGCTGGTGAATTCAAGTGAATCGATTCCACAACTGTGGTTTTTACTTCAAAAGCAGAATTACTGAATTATACTGAAGTAAAAAATTCCACTGAATTTCTATGTTTATTATTGAAGGTCTTTTATCTTTTTTTTTATATATATATAAATCTATACAAATTGTAAGGCTTAAAGACAGATAATATTAAAATAATCAGGTTTAGAGCATTCTTAGATGCTGAGAATGAAACACAGGAAGTTCTTGCAGAATGCTGGAGAGCCAGAAAGGAAATGATCTCATATTGAAAATTGCAAATCTATACTCATGTCTGTTTGTGTTTTTGGTTCTAACATACATAAATCATTTATTTAGACTGAACAACCACAGAGCCTGCCCAAGGAACACTGCACAATGCACGAATATATCCTGACTGCAATAGTGGTCCATCAGAGGGCACCATACACACACATACACACACATTCTCTAGGGGACAATAGAGGGTAGTCAGTCCACCACCCATCATGCTTTTGGAGGTGGAAAGAAACCAGAGAACTTTGGGGAAACCACAGGAACTAATGAGACTTTTAGGGATGTTGGTTCTTGAAAAATGAAATATTGCAATTCCGCAAGAATAAGTAACTACCAAATACTATTGAATAGACTGAGTCTCATCATGAAACATGGTGATGCCTAGAAGCTGCAACATGGTTTCAAATGAAACTTCTAACACAATAGTAATAGTACACCTTTGTCAAATAACAAAAGCTTTCAGTATGTTTTGATTTATAAGTATATCATATCAGTTTTTCATTCATCTGAAGCTGTGACTTCACTGCTACCCATTGCACCATCTTGTCACATTGTAACATACTCTTATCATTGACAGATAAAGGCACAGTTAAAGATACACATCTATTTATGTATTTGTCAATCATTGGGAAGATAAGAAAGTCTGTAATACAGGGTTTCTATAATTCCCCAGACTGACCATTACATTTGCCGTAGCATTTGATTCTGACTTCAGTGCTCCCATAAACTCTGAGCAGCATGTTCTATCCTCATTCACAGTGTGAGCTATAAGCAATGGAGGCAATTTAGCCAGAACTCACAAGTATTGATCAAGACCCAGTGAAATAAATAGGCTGCCAGGCTCTTATCACTCAAAGCTGACAATATATGAGAAGCAGGTCCAGCTTTCAGCAGCTTGACTGCATCTCACAGAGCTGGGTTTTGCCATTAAAGTTAACTGTACATCATGCCCTACTTCTTGCATCTCAAACCGGTGCAAATGTACAGATGTACCTGACATCTGGATATGCTGAACTGCAAGGTTAAATGAGCAATTCAAATTGAGTGATGCTTTGCGAAGCAGTTAAACCGCACAATTGTTAACATTGCTGTACAGTTTTCAGAATTAACATGAATGTTAATGACAGGGGTGGCTGGGGATGGGGGAGGTGGGGGGTTGGGTGTGTGTGATTGTATGCACTATTTGTTCTGTACAATAAATTTACTCTTTTTTTTTAATTAATAAATGTGGCTTCATCGCATTTGTTTCTGATAATAGCTACAAAGTAAAACATAATAATGCATTTAAACAGCGATGACTATCTGCAATTGTCCAGTTTGAATGATTACATTTTGAGCCCCAATCAAAAATAAAATTCTATGCATGCAGCTAATGCTTTGGTCCCTGGTCTAACTGATCAGATATCGTGAAGGAAACATCATAATAATGATGTTAAGGGGGAAAAAACAATAAACGAATAAATAAATCAAAAATACAATACAAAACCTGTGGAGTTATCAGCATTTCACTGCTCAACAACAATGTGGATAAATGTCCAGGTAAGCCATTAACTAGCTGAGTGAGCTACGTTAGCTAAACATAGCTAGCCATTAGCTTTTGATCTTTTCCAGTATGTAAGCTCTGTATTAAACTTAAGATGTGCTGCTATACCCTATAACATAAAAAAGGATAGGAGAATTTATAAGAACCATCCTTGCTAGATAGCTAAAAACAAGTTTGAAGCTAGCTGGCTAAAGAACCTAGTGAGATAAACAGCACTTGGCTATTAATGTTATCTTTCATACTGCTGATAACTGAAATGTTAGGAAAGCTCATGAACAATGTCATTTCTAATTGTGACTATAGTGTATTATATTAAGCACTTATTTATATGTACTCCAGTTATACCGCTGAACACAAGGTCACTAGTGAAATATTATGAAACTAAGAGTACTTTTAGTCTTCCAGTGTGTTTAGAACACTTTCCACCACAAACATTACAGACACAGTTTTCACTCACATGAGAAAACGTTGTGCCAAACATAGGGTAATCTCTAATAATAAATATTAAGAAAATTAAATCAGGAGTAAAAACATTTGGAGAATGGATTTTTATCAGTAAATCAATGCATTAGTCACTTCTGCCTTGGGTCAGTAATTAACTCCAGTCAAGCGCAGCTAAACATTTTTGACGTTTGTCCTCATCTACAATTAACTGTCACAGAGGAGAGAGAAAGTAATCTTGTCACATTGAGTTCAAATAAGGATTACCAAGTCTGCTCCCTTTTCTCTCTCTCTCTCTCTCTCTCTCTCTCTCTCTCTCTCTCTCTCTCTCTCTCTCTCTCTCTCTCTCTCTCTCTCTCTCTCTCTCCCTCAGTAATGAATAAAGATGATGGAAAGTATGACAAAGCACAGACATGCATATAGATGTGACCAACTCTGCTGCCATTTTCTAGTCTTTTTCTTTGTCTGCTGCTCACTACCGGTTTTTAACAATAGTATTTTTTTCCCTCTACAGCATCATTTCAACATAATAATACATTGTCACTTTCCGGCTGCGGAAAGTTTAAATGAGGATGAATAGCAACATGCTAGCGTAAGAAATGAACATTTAGACAGTAGACTATTCGGAGTAATGGAAAATATTTCGCAGTTCCCCTTAAGAAAACATTTCGCTGCAGTTTACTTTAAATTCAACCCAAATATAGTCGAATATTGTTATATGTAGTTATTCTGATGTACCTTATACAATACCAAATATCATTAGCAAAGTATTAATAATAATAATTAATAATACTGTAAATATGCTTTCAATTAGTTAACACTTGAGGAATAAAACTCTGAAAGAGAATGAGCTTTTTCAATGACAATTATTCAAAAGAATTGTGATCAGGTATGAATTATTAAAAAGAGAACATGGCAATGTTTGTAGAGTTTGAACGAACGAGGTTGAGCCTAAACTGACTCAGAAAAGAAAGCGCTATTCCTCAGTCACATATTTGCCTACAGAAATCTTAAATGCTGGAATAACAACACACAAAATGAGAGATGTTTTCTTTTTTATATATATGTATATAATACACAAAAACCTCTGTATGTGTAGGCTTTTATGCAGTTGTCTAAGCAGCCAATCATGTGGCAGCAGCACAAACTAGCATAGCATATCATATATCATATATCATAGCATAGCATAAAATCATTCAGATACAGGTCCAAAATTTCAGTTAACGATGAATGGTCACTTCATTTGAACATTTGAACTGGAGAAAAAATGTGATCTCAGTGCATTTGACAATAATTTAGTTGCTCTACTAGGACACAACAGTTTCTAGAGTTTTCAGACAACAGTACCCAAAATGCAAAAAAATCCAATGAGAAGCATTTCTGCAAGGGTTAGTGCTTTGTTAAAGAGACAGGTCAGAGAAGAATGACTAGACTGGTTCAGCAAGACAGAGCAGAAAAGCATCTGAAAGGTTCACTGAATCAAGACAGTTAAAACTTGTTAACAGGCTACACAATGTTTTTCAATCTTAAACGCTTCCCACTGTAGCCTGGTTTTCACCCATTGTTGTTGCAGTTCAATGTCTTGTACGTTCTGAGACGCTGTTCTGCTCACGAGTGTTTCTGCTACATGAGCTCACACATGGCCATGATTGACAAGGGAATGTGGACTATTTAGTTATCTTGGATTTCTGGCCACAGATGACTGTGTTTTTGTTTGGAATCAAACTCCAGCTCTCATAATGATACATGCCCAAGAGTAACAATCATACTGTATTTTCTTTCTTTTGCTCCGTGCACATCATAATATAGTCAGAGCATCACCCTTTCTCTGTCTTTACTCATCTATCGATTTATCTATCTATCTTTTACATGGACAGATAAAAAGACGCACCAGCCATCCTTTCATTCTTCATGTCAAACTGAATAAAGATACACAGTATATGGTCTCAGTTAAAAGGTTGATATAAATATACCCCTAAAAGGTTTCCTATGTACTGTCTCAATAACTCTAGAAGACTATATGGCAATATCCTTACAATAAAAGCATTCTTCTCTGCAGTCTCTATAGCTTAATAGTGCTTAGTGATATAAAAGCTCATACAATGGAGTCCTTGGTCAGAGTCAGAATGAGATCTATGGGAAACATTTGCAGAGATAAATTCTAGACTGGGGCCATTTTACAGAGTACACTCTCTGTCATTCAACTAAAAAATGGAATTAACCTGTATGTTAAAAAAAAGTCTGCCTCAAAAACCACTGAATGTCCCTAATAAACAAATGAAATAGCCTACAGTTTTTTTTTCTATTTTTTTTTTTTTTTGCTTTTAGAGAGCAGAGAGAAATAGAGAGCAATCAGCGGTTATAAGAGGAAGTACTGCTCACTGCAAGTCATTTAATTAGAGCACCAGCTTGTTTCACTTTCTCTAATGAAACACAAAAAGATCTGTGCGCAGTGCATCAGTTTTATGCCATTTTCATGACCGAGCATGAAAACAAATCTAAATTAAATGAGAGATAATCAAAACACAAACTAAAGCTCTTTCTCCATCTCTCCCTCTCTCTCTCTCTCTCTCTCTCTCTCTCTCTCTCTCTCTCTCTCTCTCTCTCTCTCTCTCTCCTCTCACCAGTCTAAAGTTTCAGCTTAAATAAGTCCCATCATCTCCATGACAACCGTTGTGCGGGTAACATGGAAACATATTAATGTAAAACCATGGCAACGTTTTCCAATTGAATTAAGCAGCACCTGTGCACATTATAGAGAGAGAGAGAGCGAAAGAGAGAGAGAGAGAGAGAGAGAGAGAGAGAGAGAGAGAGAGAGAGAGAGAGAGAGAGAGAGAGAGAGAGAGAGAGAGAGAGAGAGAGAGAGAGAGAGAGAGAGCAGTGATCCTGGCCTTCGACAGGCAGCTGTGTCTGCACTCACTTCAATTTCCATTTTTATTTTCCACCAAGTCAGACATTTTGTTAGTGGATATTAGCATTCAATGTATGGTTCTAATGACAAAGACTGTTCCTTATATAACACATGAACATTACCATGTGTTCTTTCAGCTCTGCATTAGATTGAATCTATGACTGGTGCAATGTTACAAGTCATTCTAATATCGTGCAAAGTGGAGTTGAAGTTGACAGAATTTCGTGTCAGTGGTAATGATAATGATTTTGATATGCTGATGCCAAAAGCACAAAAACAGGAGAAAGATGAGCAAGAGAAAGATTGAGGGTAGAGGGGAAAATGGTGGGGGCTTTGGGGGTTAGTAAACGAGAAGGCATGTTGGTGGAGGGGCTGGTTGGGGTGAAACACAGTGGTTGTCAAGTGTACAGGAAAAAGGAGGAGAACCAAATCAACAATACATGAGCAAAAAAAAAAAAGAAAGAAAGAAAAGAAACGAAAAAGAAAAAAAGGTTCCTGATTGCGATTGCTGTTTTTCATGCCCTTTATAGACAGATCTTTAGTATAAAATTTTATAACACAAAATTGAAAAAGAATACATCCTTTATAGTTGTCAAAATATTGTCAAATAAATCTGAACACTTCAGCAATACCAAAAATTTTTTATTGAACATTCCTTCTGTTTCACCCCTCCTAACCATAAAGACTGGTGAGAATCATCTCTACTTCTAGTGCATATTACATTTAAATGGATATGTTCACACGGTTTCCTCTTCTTATATCATTCTCTATGTTCGAGAGAACGTTGCTTGCTCTCACAAGAAACCCACTACATTTCCAACTCCCTTTCTTAACACTTAACCACTTGATATCTGAATATCTGTGGTGTAATTGTATTTATTGTGTTTCTGCTGTCCAAATGTGAGAGAGATGCTGGGATTGTGGTGCTGCTCTGTGGGTGGTAAGGATTGAAGGGTGGTATTTTTCTTTCCGGTGTTGATTAGGGCAATTCTTCCTAATTGTGTACAGAAGAGGGTATTTAGCATCTCCTTTAAGCTGGCTTCCATGAGATGCTGCATAAACTTCAGTTTGAAAACATGCAAAACTAGAGACCCAAATGAAGACTGATAATAATTGAACTAATAAAAAATAGCCTTAAAACTATTTCTGTAACTTATATTTTAGATATCACACATAAATACAAACTGATACATGACATGCTTGACTGATGCCTGAAATCAAATGCAGCATGATTTTGTAACAGCTGCATGATCTGTAACAGCTTTCCCTCTTATGGGATGACATTTCACTAGATTTTGCGATGACTTCGGTTGTAGTCGGCTACATACAGTAAGAGGCTGTGTACTGATGTAGGTTGAGAAGATCTTGGGTGTAGCCATCATTACAGTTTATCCCCACCATTTTGGGTAGGGTTTAGTCAAGAATCTGTGCAGGTAACTCAAGTTTTCACAAAAAGAAGACAACAAAGAAGAGACCGGATTCATACATACCTTGTACCATGTGAGACAGTGGGACCAATGGAGCAGTGCTAGAGGATCTGTGGTAGTGTGGTGTGATGTTGTGCATATTTCCCAATTACATGTATTGTTGTTTAAGTGATCTTTCTTGTTACATATTAAATATAGTTCCTAGCCTTATATCCTATATCTTATCTTAGATCCTATTCGTAGGCTGAGAGTTGGCGCTGTCTGATCTAGTACAGGTGAAGAGGATCACTGTGTTATTCCTCCTTATACCAGCCCTACCTTTCAATGTCAGTTCTGTCCATCTCAGGAGTTTCCAACCCCTTTTCCAACTGAAATCATAATCACAATTCAAATATTATTATAGCCATGAGCCTCCGACCATTAAATGACTGAATAGAGTGACAGAGGTGAAGGGAGTTAGTTCGAAACTCATTAAAAATGCAATTTGTGCTACTTCACATTCATTTTATGCTTTAACTAAACATTTTGCTCTGATGTGTTTATCATTTGCTGTTAGTAATTTGTTAGTCATACAGTCTGGTGTAAACAAGTACATGGGACTGATTAAGCATCTGTTTTAAGCTCTTTATTTAGATTTAATGGGGTTATGTTTTGTGTTAAGAGTCTTTAATATGATTTGCTGCTGGTTAGATTCAAAATATTCAAAAACCAAAATAATTGATAAGATTCAGGATATCAAGATTCATAATGGATATCAAGCTTAATATATTTAGGAGGATTTAACATTTTCACACAGGACCTGGAACGTTTGTTTCAGCAAGAAAGACTCAGAGGACTCGAACTGGCTCTTTTAGAAAATAGGAGCATCGATCTCACAGATAAATCAGCAGCTGGTTTATAGAGTGACCCAGCTGCTGAGCAGAAACACCTGATAGTGATGAAGAAGAGGAGGAGGGGAAACCCAATTTGCCTTTTCTCCACTGTTCAGAGAAATTTAACCAGCCACTAACCCAATAGCTGGGTTAAGAAAAAAATGCTTTATCCTAAGCAGTGTTACTGTGCATTTGGGAGCATTGGACCTGAGGTGGATGGGACAAATACCCCAATAATAACTGTCCCTAGAAATTTCTCATGTCGTACTCTTGAAACGAAATGAAATGAAATGAAAGACTGTATCCTGCTAAAGAATTAATACCCTCCTTTACCTTGACTGTAGCATAATTGCAGAATGTTATGTTCTCTGCTCTGAAAAATAACAGCCCTATCTTATGAATATTTATGATAAATATAGCTATTTGTGATAAATATTTAATAGGAGCTGTTTCTGAAGACTCAGGCTTTGCACAGAGAGAGAGAGAGAGAGAGAGAGAGAGAGAGAGAGAGAGAGAGAGAGAGAGAGAGAGAGAGAGAGAGAGAGAGAGAGAGGGGCTTGCTTACCCTTCTCAACCATTAGCTACCAAAATTAGGGCAGACTATTTCGAATTACCACTGACTGAATATCAGAGATTCAGCTCACAGCCCTCAGTTAGTACTTAACTCTGTCTTCATCAGTCTTATCGGGACAATGCATTTACCTATGAGATATGAGTTTTAACTGGCTATAGCAGAAATTAGTAATTCATAAAGACTTTGCACTTATTGCTTTTTCTATTTCTTGTGTTGTGTACCTGTTTGTTCAGTTTTAGTCCCTGCTATTTTCTGTAATGTAATGCATTTTCTGTGCTGTGTGTTATCTTGCACTTTTCCGTGCACCTTACTTAACTGTCTGTGTTTTCTATGTCTATGCTATGCTGTTACGTCACACATGAAAGCAATGGAAAAAAGGGTAAAAGAAGAGTGAGAGAGTAAGTAAATGAATGTGTGAGTGAGAAAGACTAAGTAAATAAGAGACTGTTAATTAATGGTTAGTTGAGGGTGTGAGAGACTAAGTGAGTAAATCAGTGAGTGAGTGGGTTTAGTACCAATAAATGAGTGAGCTAGTGACTGAGACAGACAGCAAAGTAGTGAGTGTATGATTGAGTGAGTGAGCGAGTGAGTGAGTGAGCGAGTGAGAGAGAAACAGTAAGTAAATGAGTCAGTGAATGAGTTACTGAGACAGTAAATAAGTTAATGAGAGAAAGAGAGAGAGAGAGAGAGGGGGAGAGAGAGAGATATGGAGAGACAGAGAGTAAATGAGTGTGAGTGAGTGAATGAGTGAGTGAGAGAGTGAGTGAGTGAGAGAGAGAGAGAGAGAGAGAGAGAGAGACAATAAGTAAATGTGTCAGTGAGTGAGTGAGTAAGAGAGACACAGTAATTAAGTGAGTGAGAGACAGAGAGAGACAGAGTAAATGAGTGAGTGAGTGAGTGAGTGAAAAACAGCAGCAGAGAATGTGAGTCTTAAAATAGTGAGAGAGAAAAGTAGGGGGACGCTGATGTGGTAATATAAACACACAAGATAAAAGGAAAATCCTGTAACATGTGCTGACACACAGCTAAAAAGCAGTGGAAGAAATGGGGAAAATGTACTGTATATGTATAATAAGAAAGCCTTGTTACTTTTAAAATATTAATGCGTCAATGAAAGCCTTGAACACTTTTGAACCCCATCCTCTCTGAATCCTTAAGCAGGGGCCTTCTACATTATGTTGAAAATAACACTGCCGCCCCATCTACCCCCACCCCCCGTCTCGTGTCTCTGCTCAGTGTGCCACCAAAATATTGTAGAGTGTTTATCAAGGTGTTTTGCATTTTTGTTGTTATTCACAGTGCACAGACTGTTTGAAACTCTATTTTTTTTCTCACTTCTTTCCTCCTCTTACTTCCTGTGACTCAACCATGAGGGAGGAAATGCCAGGCAGCTGTACATTATTTTTGATGTGAAAACATGTCTTAATGTGGGGCTCTGAACAAAAGCAGGAATCTGTTCTGACTTTTTTTTCTCTCTCCTGCTCTTAAAAATTCCTGTACACCTACTTAATTTGCCTGGGCTATTGAGTGGCAAAGTGCACTGAAGGGCTTTGTGTAATCCTTTGGTTATTTAAGTGTGTCAGGAGCTTAAAGTAGCTTATATAACTTTACTAGATGGCACAACTACGTAGAGTGCTCCTATTGCTTTTGATCTAAAATTTAATTCACGTACAGACTGACCCGGAGAGCCTTGATGTAAAATTAACTGACTTTTCATTTTTTAGGATAATTGTGACTTTCATTTGTCTAAATTATCAAGCAGATTAAGTGCCTTTAAAAGAGTTAAGTGCCTTTAAAACAGCAGATAAAAAAAAAAGTGACAAGCTTGACATTGGCTCATATTTGCAAAATTCATTTTACTCCTGAGCTGCACTGAGCAGTTTGTTTAATGGGAGTGGTTGAGCTGGATACCTGTTTTTTTCCCTAAATGTGCCAAAAGAGGTTGGTGTGAACAATGGGAGCTTGAGGCTAAGATTTTCCAAACACTTGCCATGCTCTATAGAGAACACTGTGTGATATGATAAACTTGTTTGTTTTATATTCTCCTGGATAAACTGCTGGAACTTTGCCAGCATGTTACGCAACCCAGAATGGCATTCCTTCAAAACGGAGGCTCTTGGACCAATCTAACAGCACTATTGTTTATACAACATTGCAATTTTTTTATGAAAAAAAAAAGTACATAATGTGGCACTTTGCAGGACTGAAATAGTAATTTATGTTAGTAATAACCATGTTCACTATGGGTGCAATGCAATGCCGCAATCTGTATCTACGTTAGTTTAGTGTTCCAAATATCGGTATCTGTGTTTGGATTTAAGCCTAAATTTGCACCTGGTAGGTCTCAGCTACAGCACTTGAGTTTGAAATTCTCAACTAAAGATATGAACTGTAATGTTTTTATTTGTATTATCCAGCCATTCTTCTCTACACTGCTTATCCTGCTGGGATACCTGGGAACCTGGAGCCTATCCCAGGATACTAGGGTACAATGGCAGGGAAAAACCTGGACAAGATACCAGTTTATCGCAGGACCCAATCAGTTGACAGCGCATGTCTTTGCCTGGGGAGAGGAAACCGGAGTGCTTAGGGTAAACCCCTGAGGCACAGGGGGAACATGCAAACTACACACACATATATCAGGGGCAGGAATCGCACCACCAAACCTGGAGGTGTGAGGAACCTTTTGTATTATAATTATGATTTAGATCATCATCATCATCATTATTATTATTATTATTATTATTATTATTATTATTATTATTATTATTATTATTATTTATACCTACCAATGTTCATTTGGAATGATTTGTCAACAAAATAACAACAAATCAGAAACCTAATTTACACCGTGACCCTGACCAGACAGTTACTAAGAATGCTAAGAATGCACGGTGGAGTGCTACACAGTCTTATTAATTAATGAAGTCTTTCTTTGTCCTGTGAATTTCATATCTGACCACCCACTGGCACCTGCATGAAGGCAAAATTCTCCTTCTCCTGTGTGACTTTCTGTTCTGCAGGATCCATGTCTTAAAGTGTGATGCACTATGAACCTTAACGGAAATGTCTACAATGTACAATTCCTGATAAGTGTATGCTTGTATAGTAGAGTGATACTACAGGGTCTACCGACTGTCCCACTTTTACACTATATAGTCAAAAGTAAAAAAAAAAAAGTAAAAAATATCTGACCATTACAGCAATATTTGAGCCTTCTTCAAACTCTTACCCCAAAGTTTCAACCACACATTTGTCCAGAATTCCTCACACACAAAGTGAGGTCCATAACACTTGGTTTTCCAGTGTTAGAGGAGAAGAACTACCTGGACAATCCCTGACTTCAATCCCACTAAACATGTTTAGAATGAACTGGAACACTGGCTGCACCCCAGGCCTCCTCACCAGACCTCACACATGCGCTTGTGTAATCCCTGAAGTGGCCATAATTATCCCCAAAGACTTCCTCAAAATCTAGGTGGAAAACCTTCCCAGATAAGTGGAGGTTACTATAACAGCAAATCTGGAATCAGGTGATCAAAAAGCACTTTTTTGTGAAGGTCAGGAACCTTTGTCTGTCTAGATATCTTCTTGTATGTGTATACCATGCTAAGACTTTCAGCAAAGTCAGCAAGTAACCTATGGCACAGTATTTGCAACCACTAACATACATTTGTTTTTCACACCACTGAAGCAAGATAGACCGCGTGTACACTGTCTAGCTTATCGAATGAGCCTGTCTTACTGTACTGTGTGTTGTTTTCTGATGACTGTGATATCTTACCTACATCCAGCGATGTCCAAAGTTGGGGCTGGCGACACGTTTCCCTGTGTTCACCAATCTTTCTCCATGCTGGGGTGGGTCTACGTTTTTCTGCTGTTATTTACAATCCTGCCATTAACTGAGTCTAACAGGCTTTACCAGCATGGTCAGGTAAATGTCAAGTCCACACTGCATGCTACCGAGTTGAGTATACTAGAGCTCTGTTTAGCATGATTCTCCACACAGGGTCAGATTCTCACGCTGTGGTTTTTAACACTCAGGTTTGCATTTGCACCCTTGATGCCACCTGCAGAAAGATGCAGTACTGTTGATGACAGTCTTGTCTTTCAGACAAGCAAAACAGTGTCTGTGTTGTCTGGTTCTGTGAATGTTTATGAATTTGCAATTTGGGGCTTTCTACCAAAAAATTGCAAAACGCAGGTTTGTGTCTGGGTAAATAGATTAATTTTGTATCTGCAGTGGGATTTGCAAAACTTTGCTAAAGTCCTTTTGCATAAACAAATTAATACTTGTTTGTCCACTTGTTTGATTTGCAGAAATTCATTTATACCAGATGAAGAGAAAATGATTAGTATTTTTTAAAATAATCAAAAAGCCAAATGAAACGATGTCTTAAAAAAACTGTGGCAAAGTTAATTTCAGATTAGGGATTTAAATGTAGATAAAAATAATAGTAATATAGTAATATAATAAATACAGCCTAACCTGGTGAACTACAGCAAGCAGAATTAAATGATTAAACTAGCATTTAAACAATGTTATTATAAATTGTTTATTAACCTTAAAACCTTTGACCAAATGTGGGAAAGAAACTCAAGCTCTGAGGCAGCAAAACTATATTAAAATAATTTACCTGTGTGTTATTCTTAAATTCTTATTCTTAATATTCTTATTCTTACACTCTGACAAGGATAAAAAAAATGACTTTAGATTGAAATTTAGCTGAATAGCCTGATTGAGGACTCTCACATTCAGAGAATCCTGAAGCTTTTAAGTGTATCGAGGTTTTGTAAATAAATGTAGTAAATATTGAAAGATTGGTCACTATATGTATCTGTTGTCAGGACTGAGAAGCCTTTCTCATCAATGCTATTAAATAACCTAAATAATCAAATACAGCTTGGTTATGCATAACAACAAATGTGCAAAAATGTGTTTTTAACTAAATAACTAAATAATGTGTTTTTAACTAATTATTATTATTATTATTATTATTATTATTATTATTATTATTATTATTATTATTATTATGCATTCATAATATTCAGTAAATATTCTTGAAAAATTTGAATGCATACCCAATCTGGTGTGCATGTGTGTATGTGTGTGCGTGTGTGTGTGTTTGTGCAGGCATAATGAACAAGCTAATCATGGTGAGTGTCTGTAGACCCAGCAGATGCTTTGCTGAGCTCTACATTTAGCTTATTAGTTTTAGTGAGGTGTCCAGTGATAAGCCTCACTGCTTTTACCATCTGATAAGTGGTGTGTTCCTGCCTCTGTGTGTCCTTACCATGACTAAATGCTTTAGCTTTCCTCTGGGGACAAAGGGACAGAAGAGGAACCATCTCTGTTCTTATTAGCTACACTGACGAGAGAGAGAGAGAGAGAGAGAGAGAGAGAGAGAGAGAGAGAGAGAGAGAGAGAGAGAGAGAGAGAGAGAGAGAGAGAAGGCAGACAGACAGACAGGTAGACAGAGTGAGAGACAGACAGACAGACAGACAGATGGAGGGGGACCGAGACAGAGAGAGAGAGGGAGAGAGAGGGAGAGAGAGAGAGAGAGAGAGAGAGAGAGAGAGAGAGAGAAAGAGAAGGCAGACAGAGTGACAGACAGACAGATGGAGAGGGACCGAGACAGAGAGAGAGAGAGAGAGAGAGAGAGAGAGAGAGAGAGAGAGAGAGAGAGAGAGAGAGAGAGAGAAGGCAGGCAGACAGAGTGAGAGACTGACAGACAGACAAACAGACAGACAGACAGACAGAGAGAAGTTTGCTGGAAAATATGTGATGCTTTAGAGTTAATACATTTTTAGCTTTTCTGGTTAAATTCTGTGATGTAGCAGGAAACGGCACTGCAGACAGAATGACATTAGCAGAAATGTGAACTATCATCTTTTCTGCATGATAGCTTGACAAAGGCAACTGATATGAAGCATAATAACTGATACAGAATCTTTTATTCTGCATGTTGTAGGCTCTTTGTTAATGGCCTTACGTCCAAACATTTTAATATGGCTTCAGGACTCGTGCTTTATGCTATCATGAAGGATTTTTTTTTGTAGACATTTTCAAGATTGAATAAGATCAGACCTGGTAATCTAATTTAGCAGCAATCCAATCGGAGATATATATGGGTAATTTGATTGAATTCCAGTGAGTACCATCCATTTTGTCCATAACACAATTACAAATATCATAATTCCGATTTTCTGTGCCTCTTCAAATAAGTTCACATAAAAAATGTAGAGATGTTGACTAAAACAAAACCTTATAAATATTGAAAAAAAATTGTTTTAATGTGAACAAGTATTGTGACTGAGGCCTAACAGGTACACCTGCAGCACCTTATTTTCAGCTATAATTTCAGCAAATATTACAAGAAGATCACTTACTGTAAAAGACAGGAACAGTATGCTAACACTATAAACCCCACCTCCCCACCACACACTCACATGCAAACACACACACACCAGTTTGATGAAACTGCGTATTACTTATTAAGCCTTCAATGTTTACACCTCTGTATTTCTTTTTCTTCTAGAATAGCCTCTAAATTGCACGACTGCCAGCTAACGGATTATTTGTGCAGGATGGTGGCTTCTTTTCTCTGGCGCTCCCCTCTTCTCATGACCTTTACTGTTTAATACTCCATGTTTGGTAAAGGTCAAGCTTGTTGTGGCTCCTCACAGTGGGTTTTGATGTACAATTGAAAATGCGAGGAGAAGCACGCTGATGTATAAATATTTCCCCGATTCTGTCACAAACACAGAAAGGCCAAATAATCATGATGAGATTTATGGTTTTCTACAAATCTAGCTCTCATTCCCTTCTCACAGAGGAACTTTCTATGTCCTGAAAAAAAAAGAAAGAAGACAAAGCAATTGATTATGCTTAATATCTTTAGAGCAAATCTCATAAAATAACACACCTGCTCGCCCCTGTGCTTTTCGGCTTTCGGAATTGTGAAACTTGTGCTATGTTTAGAATGCTTACAGTGTGCAAGCATTGGTTTGCAAGGTACTTTAATATCACTGTACACCAGCAAGGTTTGCTTCAAGCTGAAAGTAACAGCTAGAATTGTTCTCTCATGTAAACCTCAGGTTTTTGTTGAAATGCTCGGTGCTGCTTGCTTTATGCTTCCTGTGCTCTATATGACACTTTACTGGTAGACAAATTAAGTCAGTAACTTACTGTAACATCAGATTGTAACGGCCTCAGAATTTGTCGTCTTGTTATATTACTGCCAGCTGATCAGAAGAAACTTCAAAGAATAATATTTTACAGTGAAATATTTTAAGGTCAGTCTTGTAATGTCAGAGCAGCACTAGCTCTCTGTTTGCTAACTAGCTAAAATCACTATTTCACAGCTAGTACTTAGCTACAAAATCCACAATTAGGGAAAACTAACTTACTATTGATTTTTGAAATCAATAAAAACCTCCTTGAAAACATGTTTTGAAGCTGTAGCCGTTTCTCTTCCATGTCCATTTATCTTAAATGTTATATCCTGGTCATGCTGGTTTTACCCACTGATCTGAACACTGTAAACTGAATCTACACACACACATACACATACACATACACACACACACACACACACACACACACATACACACACACACACACACACACACACACACACACACACACACACACACACACACACACACACACACACACACATCTCACCTAAAAAACACAGTGAATATTTACATTTACAGTTGTGTAATCTAAAGAGATTTCAAGAAGTTCTGTGAAGTCTTTTATCAATAAAAATATTCTTACAATGGTTCCTTATCTCATGAACAAAGACTAGAATCAATCTTATATAAAACATAACAAAAAATGCAAATCTATAATACTCCGTTTTTCAAGGCCTAACACTTACATGCTATGTTATAATCCTGGTTTCACGTCTTCACAACACTTACTGATTGTACTGATCCTTTTACCTTCATGTGTGTAGCATAACATCTGACATACAGCATAAATCCAAACAACTTGTTCCAACATCTCTTACTTTAGTGTTTCAGGTTGTTCTTGCTAACTCAATGAAGTAGAAAACACTGGAATTTACAATTCCTCTTCTTTAATTAATGAATGATAAACCCCTGAGATTATCTCACAATAAAGTTGAGGTTGTAATTATAACAGCGGCGGTTCATGGTTGTCACATTGTTATGTAGGCGCAATTTAACACAAATTTCCTGTACGCCGCCCTGGTCATCCTCTGTAGAATGTGTGTCACAGTTGTACTGAATTTGTATTCAATTTGTGTTGATACTTGTTTAGTCGATAGTAAAAAACGCTTTCCTGTTCTACAACATTCTCATAATTATGCTGTTGCTTCATGATGTGTTACAAAAGGATGCTAGACACAATGTGTGTGTGTGTGTGTGTGTGTGTGTGTGTGTGTGTGTGTGTGTGTGTGTGTCTGTGTCTGTGTGCGTGTGTGTCATGCTGTCAACTAGGAGAGGTGTTAGTAACAGTTGCACTGTTAAAAAAACCCCAAAAAGCTAACAAACAATAGAAACTAATTATTTTCTCTAACCATTGTGCATAGCCATGTGTATAACATTAAAATGTACGATAATGAGAAAAGTATTTGAAGGAAACTTTAATGCCATATTTTAATGCAAATGCTCTTAGGAGAGCATGAAAGGATCCATTTGCCTTTGATAAAACTCCACTCTAGCAGTAAAAGCACTTTTTTATGAGAATGTAAAACTACGTAGTTTTGAAGTAGGCAAAAAAAAAAACTGCTTTTGTGTTCAATTTGTATTTAAGACTCTGTCTGCTAACAGAACTGGAATAGATTTCTTCAATTAAATTCGAATTATCTCCCAGCATTCTCTAAATAAGGAAATTAGCTGAGAACCAAAGAAATTTGAAATAGTGGTCACCAAAGTATATTGTACATTTTGACAGAGTTGAGTTTGTGTAAAAATGGTTCCGTCACAAATCAACACATGAATTCAAAAAGTCCTTATGTTTTTGGAAATATGTTGACATTTAGTTTGATCGTAATTATTAAGATTAAGATTTAATTACATTTAATTACCTGCTTCTTTCTTTTCTAAGAGATTTCTAAGTAACATGTTTATCAAACATACTGCAACAAGATGTGCCTGTAATTCACCTCTCTTTCTTACTGTGTGTCTTTCTCACGCTCTTTCTTCTCGTCCTCGTCTTCCCTAGTTTAAACACGAGCCCGCTGCTTGTGTCAAAGCAGATTTTCTCCAACTTCTACCCAATAGAGTGAAGACAGTCATCAAATACATGAGGCTTGTGAAAAAAGGGAATGATACGTCAGTCTTTAATTCTTTCACATCAAATTAAATGCACCGTCGTTTCTTTTATAACACCCTCTCTATTTCCTGTTTCCCCTCATTCGATCTGTTATACAACTAAGAGAAATGGACTTACTGCTTAGGTGCTGTGTTAGTGTGGCAAGCTTTTGGAAAAGAGAGAATGTCTTGAGAGAGAGAGAGAGAGAGAGAGAGAGAGAGAGAGAGAGAGAGAGAGAGAGAGAGAGAGAGAGGTGGGGAAGGCAGAAGGGAAGACAGAAGGGCAAAATAGAGAGAATTTGCACATTTTTACCCAACAGCAACTTTCACTTTCAGCCATCTGAATCTGCCACCTCTTTCTCAGGTTGACAAGAGTCGAGTGGATAAAAGGCAAATGTAAAATGGCAGAAAGCCTGACAATAACCAAACTGCTGATCTTAGTCATTTCATTGGCTCTGAGTCAAAGCTTTTGTTGAGGGAAAATACGACTCTTCAGCGAGTGGAGTGCACTCATCTTGATTTTTAAATGTCACAGTTATTACAAGTAAGCAAGCCCCTGCATTATTATTCATAATGCAAACAGTATGAGTGTTATTTAGAGGACATGAGAGTACAGACTGAGACTGAGAAATGTGAGTTATGAGACATGTCTTCAAATCAGTAATTTCAAATCGGGTTTGTAAAAAAATAAAATGATTCAGAATCAAACTCTTGTCAAGCGGATAGAAAAAAATAATAGACTTCATTTTAATACAGCAGGAGCCTAGGTTTCTAATTCGGTGGCGGTTTCATATTCTACATGCCTTAAATAATAAAAATTGTTGCTTTGATGGTCAATTTTTGCAGACGATGTTTAAAGAATATTTTGACTTGCTTATAATATATGAATCGTTTGCAATATTTCCCTTTTCTGACTGTATACGTTGTTTAGTTTACCATCATTTTTACTTGCTTAGACCGCACTAATATTCTTGCACATTCTTTTTTCTAATTTCAGTGTTGATAATATCTCCTATTCTACAGGAGACAATATGGTGAAAATCATTATCAAATGTCAGATTTGATCTAAAACAGTGGCTTTAATGACAATTAATAATAATAATAAAAATATTATTATTATTATTATTATAAAAATAATAAAATAATATAATATAATAATAATAATAATAATAATAATAATAATAATAATAATAATAATAATAATAATAATAATAAAAATAAAAAGACTCTCACCCTCTAGTTTCCCAAAACTTACTATCTACCATTTTATGATGCTCTGTTTGACACAATGCTTTCTGGAAACTTTAGGGGAAAACCCAAAAAGTGAACCAAAAAAGTGACATTGGATGAGAATGGTTAAAATGGTATATCATTATCTGGCTGCTTTACTTATTCCCTACTGCCAGAATTGAGTGCAGTGCTTTAGCGCACCCACACAGTTAAGCGGTTCATGGCGTATCCAAGCAGAGCAGCTCGACAAACTTCTTGAGCTTCTCGTTCTTGGAGGAACGGCTGCAAAAATCGGTCTGTCGGTATGAAGAAAGTCATATTGAAAGTATTGAAAGTATTTTGTTTTTCTCAAATTATTTTTGGGGTTAGTTCTTAACTCATTTTTGCAAGCTGCCTATATTTATGCTGATGATTAAAATAGTGCAAACTTTTGGCATTTATTTCACAGAAATTAATTTCATGTTTCACAATTCTAACTTTTCTAACTGTTTCCAAATTCTGCAAATCCTGTATTTAATTCACACAGGTCCAAAAAAAAAAAAAAAAAAGAAAACTGAAAAAAAAGAAGAAAAAAATTGGAATGCAGCTAATGATGAAGCACAATAAGTGTAATGTGAACGCTGGATGCTTTTGTTCTCTGAAGCGAACTGTGATGGAGTTGACAAGCTCAGCTCAGATAAAGCCATGCTTTCCTGATGCACTCATCATTCTGACGTTAAATAACACTTGTGTAACCTTTTTGTATGTGTTTGTGTTTATCTAGGATGTACAAATCTGGAGAGGAGTCCACGCATGTAGACACGGACACAGAAACACTAATCTATTCACAGAGGTAGAGAAAAAAAATGTGCAGATCTAAGCAGGGTGTTTATACTGTATGTTTGAACAGACAGAGAGAGAGAGAGAGAGAGAGAGAGAGAGAGAGAGAGAGAGAGAGAGAGAGAGAGAGAGAATAACTGCATTAATCTAAAAAAGTTCATTACTGCCATTTTAATTATTTTGGGAAAAAAAATTTGTCCCCTAATGTGGTCTGTTTCCTTTCATTCAGGCTATAAAAGGCGAAGCTTCATTTGTTCTTTTAATTGGCTAAATGGTGGAGTGATTAAGGCAGACTAAAGCCCGCTTGTAATTGGTTTCGGTTGGCTGTTGCATAGCAGCCGATCCATTGTAGTAAATAAAACAAATTTTTTGAATCCCTTTGCCAGATTTTAATTTGTTCTGTTTAACAGATGGATGCAGGGAATGAAGGAACCATACATTCCAATCCCATGATGATAAAGCACCCCAAAGCTTGTTAAATCCATTAATGTCAGCAAACATGCAACATGTAAACCATACAAGACTTACATGACAACACACACACACACACACACACACACATATATACACACACAGATATAGTAGATATATGTAGATTTCAATGCCATTGTGTAATAACAACACAGTATGGACTTCTGTATTACTGTAACTGAATAATGTGATGCTTACCTAACACCTAACTAAAGGTTTTTCACATTAAAGCTTAAAGCACACACACACACACACACACACACACACACACACACACACACACACACACACACACACACACACACACACACACACACACACACATCTAAGCTGTTGCTTCTGGCTTTGACTGGCTCCACACACCCATGGAGAATTCCATCTGTGACTCTTATTAAGCAGGTTCCCACTCCAGGACTGTCTTACACAGACACACACACACAAACGAACCCTACATGCTGCATAAAAAGAAGCTTGATACACGAGCACTATCCTAGAGAGAACACAAGCATCCCACTGTGATGACAATGGCAGCTCACACATGCTGCACACAAACACATGCTCACACACAAACACACATAGAAATACATTAACTTTGCAAATATTCACTACTTTAAATAGCTGGTTAGCCTTAGTTTAATTAAGGTGAAACATGTCACCATTTTATTCTGCACTTATATCTTAAATACAGAAGAGGCATAATGCATTTGTATAGGGAGTGGTGCACTATTTCAGGCACAGGGCAGCTGCAGATGATTATCCTAGTTTCTCTGTAATAAAAGGGGATGTTTATTAGCTCCTTAATAATTGTGTAATGACATACACAGACAAAATTGACTAAAAGTCCATTCCCCTTTTCTGGAGCCAGATTGCTAACACGTCAACATGGGGCACAAATCGGTTTCCCTTCGTTTCATCCCTCATTCTGCCAACTGGTTATTTCTTACCAGAGTTTTTTTTTTGCTCAGAGATTTCCACACCCCATCGTCTGGCTGACTAGTGAACCCGTGCTTACATACTGCTCAAGTGTTTGAGTGGCTTTTCCCTAAACCACAACAAGTACTGCATGATTAAATGATCCATGCTGCAAAACACACACTCAGGACGTCAGTGTTTGAACAATTCAGATGCTGAAAATGGGCACCAATGTTGTGCTCAAAACCTTGGTATTGGCCATCTTAAAGAGGCAGTGTTTAGTTCAGACATTCCCTGTGCTGACTGTGTGAAAAATGCTGATGCTTACACAGTGGACCAACTGATGTATTTAGACTGATTCAGCCTGACTGATTAGACTGATTTAGATGATTGTTTAACGATGACTCAAACAACTTACCGGCCATAATGGCCACATACTGTACAGCAATGCCTGATAATCACAGTATGAGGTTAAGAAAGCAAAGTGTATTTCTGGATGAGTCTGGAACTGAGATAGCACAGCATGGAAGGTCCTATTCATCTCCAGCTCTTCCTTATAACTTGCATATCCTTAGGAGGAAGCTGTTCTATTGATGGCATGCACCGCATCAGCTAGCATGTACTTCCTGATTCCTAAAACACTACTCCTTTCTTCACAGGACTGTTAGACAAGGGCAAGTCCATCTTTACACTATGATATACAGTATGTGGTGGCCATTGCAATACATGTGGCCCACTGTTGTAAGATCACAGCCCATTAAACAACAGGAAAGCATGGTAAAATTCCTTAACACTATAAAAAACAGGAAACTCAAAATCCTCTATTGCACAGACCATTCATTTCAGCACGCACCACATTGACCAGATCTGGTAATATTAACCAACTCCATAAACCAATCGATTAACCTTCTATGGTAGCAAACCTAGAAAATTCTTTGGTGTACCCATTTGCATGCCTTATGGTGCTGCCTATAGAGCATCTGATCCTCAGACCAGCGCTCTGTCATGAAGGAAAGGTTGGGTGGAAAACAGAGGTTGGGTGCCCACAAGGCCCCTGACATGATATGCCATATTTGGGCTGTCTCCTCCTTACGAATATTACCCTGCATCAGGAATTCTGCTCTCCTGCTTCCTTATTCTACATGTTTAGAATGAGTGTCTGCCATCTTTCAACAACACCTTTCCAGTCAGTCCAGTTACATTGTTGCGTGTGTTATTCAGACAATTGTTACAACTCCGGGTTGTTACAATGTGGTTACAGTATGCGAAACCATGACAATACAACAGTAGCTAGTTTTTCAAATGTGTTTAATCAATCAGCTCAAAATCCAGTCCAAACCCAGACCCCACGTACACACGTACTGTGATATTTAACGTTGTAATAATACACTGTTACGTGATGTTAATCATTCTTCAAAATGCTCTGAAATTATTATATTTTCAAAAAATAAAGTATATTGCCCATTACACATGTGCATGAAGCATATAGGCATGTATTTATAAATATAGATATAAGACGGGGCAGCTGTAGGGGTTATGATTTGGGCATAATTCATTTCATTTGCTTGACTGTAAATGAATTCATACATACAGTAGAGGGCTAATTGAATGATGGCCAAATTCAGAATCCATTGAAATAATACAAATCCTAGAACGTTAGTCTGATTATGGAAATCAAAGTCTAGCCATATTGTCTTGAGCTTGTTTAGCCGATGTACTGTCCACTTCCGGTTTCACCTTCTGCTAATGATGTCTGTCAAACCGGTCTCTCTGTATCTCTCTCTCTGTATCTCTCTTTCACTCTCTCTGTATATCTCTCTCTCTCACTATCTCTCTCTCACAGTATCTCTCTCTCACACTCTCTCTCTCCATCGCTCTCTCTCTCTCTGTATCTCTCCCTCCCTCGAACTTTTCCATTTCCCACCAGCAGGGGTCGCTTGGCGTTTCCCATGGAACCTGACCGCATGGACGCCGGTCTCCTGCTTCTACACACCGAGTGCGTGAATTAACACCAAAAACCCAAACACACCAGATGTCAGCGCTGTGTTTATGAAAAGGTCACACGCAGTAGTAGTTATCAGGTTTGCAGTGGTGCTTTACATCCTTACATCCACTTTGACAGCAAGGTGCAGCATCTCTTAGGTTCTAAAAAGTGAACTTCAATATACACTTAGCGTTCGGTCCGAACCTAAACAAGTCAGTACAACCTCATCATCCTCATCCTCAGGCACAACCGATGTGTTGTTCGTGCTGAAGTGAAAAACCGCGAACAGAGAGAGAGAGAGAGAGAGAGAGAGAGAGAGAGAGACTGACTCAACCCCCTTTTTTCTTCTTTCAATCGTTCTGTTTCTTTTTTGTTTGGGTTAACAATAGAGCAAGCGCGCGCGCTCGAGAGAGAGAGAGAGAGAGAGAGAGAGAGAGAGAGAGAGAGAGACTGAGAGACTGACTCGTAGACGCTGAACCTGTTTTCATGCCTTCAGTGGAGCGGAGCAGGCGATGGATGTGAGATTTTATCCTGCACCCCCTTCGAGCGTGGGCTCCTGCACGTTATCCACCGACTCCAGCTTCGCCTCTCTGGACTATTACCACTGCAACAAGGTAATAACCAAAGTGCAACAATGCTTTGCTTCTTTTTCTTCCTTTTGCGCACCGACTTTACTTTTTATTCTCGGTTTCCTAAAACCGCGTTCCCGATGGCTCCATAACCGCGCGAGCCGAACTCTTTGTGCGGAAGTTGGAAAGCCGCTCTTGTCCTTTTCTTACCTTATTCCCAATTGTTTATTTGCGCATTTCAGAATTGCAAAACGCGCGCGAGACGCGTCAATATAGTCCCGTGTAGGGGAAAAAACGCGTGGTCTGGGACGAGTAACAGAACACGGGATGTAAGGAGAAAGCATGTCCAAATGTCCATAAGTTGGACTTTAGAGGAATTGTGTTGGCGAAAAAAAGCGAGCGCTCGGTGCTCTCTGACTATTGGCTAATTGGTGGCACAACAAAAACAAGCGCGCGTGGCTGAATTTGACGTCGCGTCTCAGGGGGAAAAGCGGCTCCCCGAAATAAGAAGAAAATAATCGCAGGGGTTTCGATCTACAGCATTTCCACGCGTCCGGTCGTGTCGAAACATGAAACTTTCTGTTTTTGTTTTTTTCTTAGAGGGACAGAGTTGATGGAAACGAAATTTACAGCAAGGTTTCGGGTGCTTAAAATGGCTTGTCATAAATATCACGGCACTTTTTTATTCACGGGTGATTTTTCCCTTTAGAACAAGGTATTTTTATGGTGCACGTGCATTTCAGTGTCTTCATGCAAACGATTCCTTTTTTATTAGAAGTTTTTAAACGCATCGTGCTCAACGCTATTCTGTCTCTCCTTTTGCTACAGTGTCGTGAGTTTAGTGCTGATGCCACTTTAACCCTGTAAACGGCGCTGCGGTGACGTAGTCGTAGCTCCACGTGCTACAGAGTCCAGCAATTAATTAATTACCGCGCGGTCTAATTCGTTCCTAATCGGATTCTGTTATTGGTCAGCGAAGGGCGATGTAGAAAACACGGGACGACGATGAACACAGTTCAAGCTTTAAAAAAAACAACCATAAGCACGCGTTTCTCACCAGATCTCATCATCTTATATAGTCTGGTATGGTCAAACAGGCGTGCACGCGCGCGCGCGCTCCTGTTACCTGTATGTTACTAGGACTAAATCAAAACAACATTGAAGTTATACATGTGTCGTGTTTGGCACGTGCGTCCCGGTCATGTGAAGTAGTCACAGGGCGTAATAGGCTAATACATGTTATTATACTGTATCAGATGAGAATAAGTGTGTATTGCCGCAGGGCCTTTAAAGCCGAACAGATACGCGGCTGTGAGACAGTTAGATGTTAACACGAGTGGGATTTTTACGCATATATATATGTGCAGTTTTGGGCAGTTCACTGGCTCTCAGCGCCTCACTGTTAACTTCGAGTGAATTCAGCTTTCACTTCCAACCAAAACATCGCCATACACAGCGATGAGACGTGTTTAAAATGCAGTTTTAGGCTCATTTTGGGCTTTGAAAACGGACAATACGCTTCTACGTGATGGAGAACATTAGTTTAAAGCTGCTTTATGTTTTATTTTCACAGAGCCCTGCTTCCAATGCTTTTATTATGCTTCTAATACATTGCCTTATTTATTTATTTGTTTGTTTATTTATTTATTTATTTAGGATGTGATGACAAATACATGTGTGTGTATATATATATATATAAAAATATATATATATATATATATATATATATATATATATATATATATATATATATATATATACACACACACACACACACACACACACACACACACACACACATACATTTTCACCTTGGGGATTAATAAAGTACGTACACTCTACTGTTACAATTCATATTCATTTGACCGAATGCAACCAAAGCCCAGATTGTGAGGTTTGTAGTTACTGTTGTTTTAAGACCGATCGCATGTTTTAATTAATAAGCCGAATGATTCAGTGGTGAAATTGCATTTGAACATTTGAGGTCAGTACATTAAGCAGAAAGCCATCTGAGATCGATATGCCACCAAACCAATCATGTTGTGTCAGCTGTCAGCGGTTCATCCCAGTGCTATGTAACAGTTATTCGCAAGAGAGTTACTAGAGTCGCGTCCAAGCTAAAGTCTGATAAATGCACTGGACATTTGTTAAAGAAAAATCAAGGCTGCAAAACATACTTTAATACTATTAGCATATTTAAACTTCCCTGAGCAAATAAGACGTGAGCAAACATATATAGTCTCTTAGATAAAGGACAATAAATAGGAGTCAGAAACATGATGAGAGAACTGTAAGCAAAGTGATGTACGATACAAAATGGATGGAAGGTTTTGATGTAGAAGTCGTATTGCTTTGCTCTTCACCCTGCGGTACTGCACTTAAAACTCCCCATTTCCCCTGTAAGTAACTCATAATTTGGTGATGTGTGTTTATAGAAGTGTGTCGCAGAGTTTAGCTTGTGGGTTGGAACATATGGAAAAGATCAGCCGGTGAGCCAAGAGTGGGTACAGTATGCCGACTGCACATGCTGAAAAATGATCTTTTTCAAGTGGACATTTTGCAGCAAATTTGAAGGGAAACGTCTGCTCTCTCTTGGCCACAATAGACCCTTTATGCAAGCCTGCATTAATAAAGCAAATGTTCAAATGTGGCCGGGAGGTTGTGCATCCTATTGGAGCCCGCATGTGCATAATAAGAACATCTAGATACGCATTGGGGTTCTGTGGTATCCCTTGAACCGGAAATGGTTCTGCAAAACTAGGCCAACCATAATGGGTGGCTCTCATTTCCTGTTGCTAACATGTTAATGCACTATATACGCACATGTTATATGCACATGTTAATAGCTGCTGTGTTTAAACCTCTATACATGATCACCCAACACTGGCTCTTATGGACGGTTATGGACGTATAGAAACCCAACAGTAGCAAGAGCCAGCCAATTTCTCATTTTAAGGTAGAGAATGAAAAACCTGGATTAGTTCTAGCTCACCTGAAAGCGATGGATGTTGACGAATAAATAATGTCACGCTTATTGCTATAGTAAATATTCAAAATACCCTTCTACAGCAGCATTTGGATGGAAGTGATGGTAATTGTACACAAGAACAGATATAGGCTTACACACTCTAATAAAGGCCTAGAACAGGAATCCAAAAACGTGTGCATTACGTAAAAAAAAGGTAGCAGCTTTGCATGCACATAAGAAGCTTAAACTGCTTGTATTTCACAAACACAAGAAAATAAAACTTATTTGTCGAACACTTCTTTATTGCTTCAAATATACCAAGTGCAGTGTAGCTCATGCTGACTTCCGTTACACAGAAGACCCAGCACAGTTAGCATTACAGGACATCAGTATGCAGTAACTGAGTAACTGATGAATAGACAACAAGCAGTCAAATGATCATTTGATGACTTATGTCATACATCCTGTGAGGTGCATGCGATGAGACAGCTTATATAGCTTAAACTGTAAGATGCTGAAAGCAAAACAAACACAAGTTTCTAACAACAGAGTCACATAGATGAGCTGGATTTTTCAAGCTGACACATATTTCACATTCAAGTCATGTTTGTTCCTGTGTAGATTAGCCTAAACTGAAGGAGTTTAACTGTAGGCACTCTTCTCTTTTTCTGATCTGTTCAGCTGCAGTTTATCTATGCGTTCATGTTGAACTCAGTTTTGCTGGAACTGAGATTAGCTAGCAGCTATAACAGAGTGGCAACCATTTTGTACAGTGGTAATATAGAAAGCTATTATCTCTCTCAAATGCACAAATTCATTTTATATCTACTCTCTCTCTCTCTCTCTCTCTCTCTCTCTCTCTCTCTCTCTCTCTCTCTCTCTCTCTCTCTCTCTCTCTCTCTCTCTCTCTCTCGTGTGTGGGTGTATTGTTTGTTAAGCATACTCTCTATGCATTCCTCCAGTAAAGGCCATCTCTTCATAAATGCATGTTTTGTCCAGAGAATATTTGCTGAATGCATTATGATTTGTGCATATAGCCTCAGGCTTGTTCACTTCGCAAAAAATACGAACTTGGAAAGTTTATGAGAAGCGCCCCCATAACAGCCTCCAACCCAAGCAACTCCCCCCCCCCCAACTCGCCCTAGCTCCTAACCTCTCCCTCCCCCCAACCTTATTGTATAGAACCCGAAATGCACTACAACCCAAACATTCAGATTAAATGAGACAAATCAGGCAAACATAGCATGAATGTAATCAGCCCTGCCAAGCTCAACAATATCGATACACAGTTATGAGCACTATGAAGCACTTTTGGCCATTAGCAAGGATATTTAGACACAAGAGTGGCAGTACAAAAGTTTTTTAAACATTTACAGTAAACAATAGAACCTGAAACCTATTTTGAGATATAATCCTCTCTATTATGAAGTGTAGGAAAACAGTACCATATGGGGAAAAAGTGCTTTTGTTTCATGTTATGCTGAATATATCACGAGAAGAAGTTATTAACCAGACGCAAACTATGAGCCCACTGTTTAATTACATACCGGTGTCCAGCTGTCAAAACTGAACCTAAAGCATATGGCCCAAGTTTCTCCCATCAATATAAAGTTACGCTAAACTTTAAATGACAGACCAGATTTTTTTTTTCTTTACCCCCTTGTTCAGTCTTAATCACTAATCAGAGAGTGGGTGGGATTGACAGGTTCTCTGTTACCTGTCTGATGACTGTAAAAGACCTTGATTCATTTAAGGATACTTTGAAGCCCCATTAGTGAACTCAGCACATTATTTAAACCTCTCTCTCTCTCTCTCTCTCTCTCTCTCTCTCTCTCTCTCTCTCTCTCTCTCTCTCTCTCTCTCTCTCTCTCTCTCTCTCTCTCTATTTCTCTCTAGCTTTTACTTGTCCACTTAAGCAACTAAAAATAACTCCAAAGCAGTGCAATTACTGGAAAGGGGTAGCAGAGCACTGAATCTAGCAGCATGTATATATGGCTGCTACATATAAGATGTATGTAGGAACTGTAAAATGACAAACAACCAATAAAAAGCATCCAAAGCACCCACACTACATCACATTATTTAATAATGGTTCTATGACATCAACAAGAACAATTTAATACTAATAATTATTATAGCTGCAAGGAGTGATTTAGGGGTCCAATCACCTTGTGCAAATGCTAATTCATAATTGAGTGTTTTTGAGACCAACCTTATGACGATACACCAAAGATCCTAGGACTGATTTGCGAAGGAGCTTTCGCATATTCTGCAATCAAGCTGAAAATAGACATAGGCAGGGCTTAATGGTCCAACTTGTAAGTTTGTTCCCATTAAGTCAAGATATCGGAGGAAGACTGATCCAGCATGTGTCTCTTGCTAGACTAGCTATTGGATACTGGTTTACTGTTTGACTCGCAGTTTGATCTGCACAGTTCTTATTAGAAGAGAAAAATACTTGAAGAAAATTCTCATGGAAACTAAAAGTTCCATGCACCTTGTGTTTAACCCCCTAATCAGAATAATAATGCATACTGCTGTGTGTGTGTGTGTGTGTGTGTGTGTGTGTGTGTGTGTGTGTGTGTGTGTGTGTGTGTGTGTGTGCGTGCGTGCATGTGTGTGCTCACATTGATAATACACCCTGAGGCAAGATCTATGGAGCATATGATTCAATCGGAATAAGCCCCAGGTGTACAATCGTACTGATTTAAAACACACACACACACACACACACACACACACACACACACACACACACACACACACACACACACAACAGTCAATTTTCTATGGTTTGATACCTTCTTCTTTCCCTATTCTAAAAAATCCAGGAGTCTGTTTTTCTTCTTCTTCCTGCTCTACATCCAGACGGTTGCACTCGCTATCAGCTAGTAAACCGCTGTTCGTGTACAATTAATGTGCTTGTTCCTCTTTTCCTAAACTGATTGCCTACAACCATGTTTACAGTCAATATGTCCCCCTTATGACTCAGCCATAGTGGAAATATAAGATGGCATTTATATTTAGATACTTTTGCCAGATCTTTTCACCTCTGAATGAGGCCGATACAATGCAAGTGCGTATAAAATGAAGTGATGGCCCACAGCTCTCCACTTTACACATGGCAAGTGTAATTAGGCAGAAAGAAGCAGTCTAACTGACTGAGAGACAGAGTAACTGAGTGAAAATTGAGGCTGCTTTGGGTTACTCATTCATTTTGACTGGAGAGAAGCTTGTTATGCTCACCAGGCAAAGAGCTAAACCACTCACTCATTATAAAGCGAGGAATACACTACTGGATAAAAACGGTAGAGACAGAGCACAAAAGGATCAGCTCTGTTAGGAATATTTATGAGTTTGAAATGATAGTCATCAAATTCCTCTTTTCGTGTGAAAATGATTCGGTGGGCCTTCGAGAATGTTAGATAAAACATCCAAAATACTTGTGAAAATCTCTGTCTCTAAGCCAAATTATATGTTGTCACGTATTTTGCAGTGAGCAAATTATACCTTTCATACTTCTATATAAAAAGGAAACCATAAAGGTGTTTTGCTTCGAAAGGAGTAGTAAACCACATAGTGTGCAGTTAAGGGGAAAAGTGAAATGTTACGATGTGTATCCTACGTCTGGTGACACTTTTCCCATGGTGAGAACTCTGCATTCGGCATGAGTCAGAGCCATCCACTAGTGTGTGTGTGTGCGTGCATGTTATGCCACTCGGCTGAGAGATGCGGGGGCATAAAGTCGACCTTACGGGTCCTAGAGGCTAAAAATGTCCACTTCATCGATCCCCTCTTAATTCGATGCATGCAGCTGACAAATATATAAATCCCTGTCTACATTTTTTTTATTATTCTTGTTAATTGTTTATAGAATTATTTAAAAAAAACAAACAAGAGTCCTGTTGATATATTTTTTTTTTTTATATGTTTTTACTAATATACTCTTAAAATAACTCTAATTGTCTGTAGTAAAACTGAAGAATTAAAGTATTAAAGAAATTACTGCTTTCTCTAATGACATCATAGCACCCTGAATTCACCCAAATTATGTGGCTTCTTTCCTCTGAAATCTCCTGCTGAGGTAGATGTGTATGAGTTTCCTTTTGACAAACGTATAAAGTTGCTTAATCGATGGCAAGCTTAACGTTTCCACTCACTCAGCATAAACTACTTTGGAAGTCGTTAAAACGAAACCTTCAAAATGTTCTGGTTTAAAGAAAAACAATGACCAAACATGACCTAATTGCTGACTGTCGCTCGAAATCTCCGCTGTTATCGTTCACCTTGTCGGCCACTCAGACTTTACAGAGTAGACGCACACCTTCTACCTAATATCACTTAATATTAATATACAGGATGAGGAACATGTTGAACGTGATATTATGAACATCATCACAGCAGAAACTTGACTCTGGTTTTAAAGGTTTTGAAGCTATTATTTCAATAAATTAGTGTATAACCTGTGGGTTTCGGGCAATACACGAACAAACCGTACATGCATCTAAATATTGCAGCAACCTTAAGAGATACTTTTAGTGTTTTTAGCATAAATGCATTTTCTTCTTCTTCTTCTTCTTCTTCTTCTTCTTCTTCTTCTTCTTCTTCTTCTTCTTCTTATTATTATTATTATTATTATTATTATTATTATTACAAAGCAATCAATGATCAAATCTGTCATAAGAAAACTTTCTTTTACAAAGTAAATTTTTCATTTATTTCATTAAAGTTTAAACTTTATACGTTTTAAATTATTTTGACATTATAATATTTATATAGAATTATATTATTGTAATATATTTTAACAGTATTTTCAATGTATAGGGTGGATGTGTTTTCTATGGTTTATGCTTCAGATATCACTTTTTAATTCAAAGTTATTCGTTATTGTATTGTGAGCTACTGTACAGTCTTATCTAAAGACACACAGCAGATATAAAGTCTAGCTATCAGTAAATAAACATACGAGACTTTAAACAAGTAATTTTTAATAGTAATCATCTAAATTGTGCTGGAAAGTTCTTCAGAGAGACAAGAATAGATGTTGTGTGTGTGTCTCATTTTTAACACATGGTCATGCAGTAATTTTGCTCAGTGTAACAGCAAGCGATTCAGTGCAGAGAGAATTTTTCCACCCTGACTGTACACACTGAGATACACACTGTACACCGGTGTGTGTCATTGGGTGAGCTTTGAAAGGTGAGTTGCAAATGAGGTCGATCTTAAGTTTGATTAAACTTTAATTATAGCTGCAAGGTGTCAAATCCAAGGCAGGACTCTCTCTCTCTCTCTCTCTCTCTCTCTCTCTCTCTCTCTCTCTCTCTCTCTCTCTCTCTCTCATTTCAGCCGTGTATCCATTGTAAAGCAATTTGGGAGCTCATAACTATCTGTGAGGCAGCACAATATAGTTCCTGTTAACTTAGCTAGTTAAACAAGATAACTCACCTCCACACCACTCTGTTATGAAACTAAAATTGCAGTGGATGAAGGCTTAATAATGTTTTGAGACTTATACTGTATGTGTGAAAATCAAATATTCATATACTTTGGGAGACAAATGAAGACGGTTAAAAACAAAAATCTATCACTAGCCCAACAATGAAATTAGGGTTGATTAATGAATTATATCACAATCTCTAACAATTACACACACACAGACACACACATATGGAGACAGATAAGCAGCTGCATTCATGATTTCTAAATTTGTTTTAACTCTCTAATCCCCCAACTGGCTTCATGCCAGGTTTCCTCCACATACCAAAAATGGTTGAACGGAAAAGTTGTAACTGTTAAATATAAAATACCAAAAAATAAAAATCCCCCCCAAAAAACCCTCACTAAACTGTTTTGTCATCTGTCATTTTGAGTAATTTGTACTTTGACTAGACAATATGTGCATCGTCTATCTATTTTTAGCTTCTTTTCCAACGACATTTGAGAATAAAGGATGATAATAATCCACCTCTTTCACGTTCATTACCCCATGACTATATTTTACAAGCGCCTTCTCAATAACTGCTGATGACGTGTTATGGATGCAGAAGTAAAGTAAACTACAGGGCGTTTCACTCGGTGTAATCTGTCACTGATAGGATTGATTTATGTCACATTTATGTAACCTGTGGCCTGGGCTAAAACAAATCAGTCACAGCCTCCTTTCTTCATATATTTCTTTGTATTTCTTATGAACATGTCGTGCTGTTGTGCTCCCGTGCACGTTAAGAGATTTGGCGAACAGCAAGTAATCTGATGTGCAGGCAAGAAATGAAACTCTAGAATGGATAGAAAAAGTCTTCACACCCCCGTTTAAAACGGCAGGTTTTTTAAGATGTAGAAATGAAACCAAACTGAATCATGTCCAAAGTTTTTCCACCTTTAATGGGAAATTGCAAAGTATGCAAATAAAGCAAAAAACAATCAGACACTTTAGGGGAAACAAGTACAAATAATAAACGTTCAATAACTTGGTTGCATAATTGTGCACACCTCTAAACTAATACTTTATTGAGCGGCTAAAACTCTCGGTTGTTGATCAGAGGATCAGGGTTTAAGCCCCAGCACTTCCATGCTGCCACTGTTGGGCCCTTGAGTAAGGCCCTTAACCCTTTCTGCTCCACAGGTGCTGTATCATAGTTGACCTTGTGCTCTGGGATATGTGAAGAAATACATTACAGCACAGTGAAATTCTTTCTGACAAAATAAAGGCTTCAATTCGATGAGTTTTTGTTTTTATTACACCACCCAGTGGTTTTGGGTTTGAGTCTATCAGCATGGCCCATCTTGTCTTGGCAATATTTTCTCAGTCTTTCTGTGAAAACATTCTATATTCATCAAACTGTCATGTCTTCTTCTGCACACAGCCCACTTCAGGTCAGCACACAGAGTTTTAGTTAGATTCAGGTCTGGGCTCTGGTTAGGACATTCAGAAACATCGATCTCCTTTTGGTTAAGCCGTTCCTTTGTTGATTTGTGTACTTTGGGTCACTGTCGTGCCAAAAGGTGAAATTCCTTTTCATCTTCAGCTCACTAGCAGACACCTGAAGGTTTTGAACTAAAATTGACTGGTATCTGTATCTATTCATGATTCCCTCCACCTTGATAAAAAAAAAAAAAAATCCCAGGTCTGACTGAAGAAAAGCAGCCTTACAGCATGATGCAGCCACCACCATGCTGCACCCAAAACACTCCTTTTGTAATTTTGGATTTATTAAACCATTTGGAACATTGTGCCATGTGGTATGGGGTGATGTTTTTTTTTTTTTGTGAGAAAGAGCTTCTGTCTAGTCACCTTAGCCCTTAGCCCAGACATGTGAATAACAGGAGATTGCAGTCACATGCACAGTAATCGGTTCTTGTCAGATTTTCATGCATTTCTTCCTTTAATGTAGCTGTAGGTCTCTTGGTATGTTTTTGTCTTGTTCTGTTATAACCTTTGGTGGGACGTCCTGTTCTTGGTGATTTTACTCTGCTCCAGTTTCTCTCTTTGTTGATGCTGATGGTCACAGTGTTGACAGTGTTCCTCGGTATATCTAATATTTTGGAAATCCTTTATACCCCTCTCCTGATCGATGGCTTTCAACAAGTGAGATACTGTACATGCTCTGTAAGCACTGTGAGGACCATGGCTCAGGCAGTCAGATGAAACCAAGAAGATGTAAAGTAACTCCCACAGAATCAGCTGATCTTAATTTGCGATTACTCAGAATAATTGAATTGATAACAGCTGTATGATAATTACTGAGAATGAGAACATGAGAATGAATATGATTGGTTCATTCTGAACAGAACCGCATCCACTAGTATAAAAGGATGTGAGCATATATATAAAATCTAGCGCATGTTTCTGCTGTTTTGCCAAGGCTCATCAGTAGCAGTAGGAGTGCTAACCCAGCGTTGCGCTAATTGGCCTTGGCAGAAAGACAGAGTTGGAGCCCTCGTGTGTGGGGCCTGGGTTTTGAATGGCTGCTGGCTGGACGCTGAATAGCACACTGATTCACTAATGCACACTGTAAATAATAATGATTCCCATCCATGGGGAAAAGAACACCATGGGCTTCTGTTGAAATTTGCTGAAATTGCAGAGGTAAAAAGAAAAGCCTTTGAATCTGTAGAGATGCCAAGGCCAACTGAGAGAAGATCTCACAGCTCATAATCTAGCACAGTAGTTCCTGGTGCCACAAAAGCAGAATAGATTCTGTCTTGATGACTGGGAATGATTTGATTGGTCAATTGTGAATCTAAGCGTTTGCATTGTAAAGGCTTTATTGCCAGTTAATGATGCTGTGTGTGAATAGTCCTTGTATTTCGCGAGGTAAAACTCCATTTAAAGGATCAAGGGAAATGCTTGACCCTTGTAGTTTCACTCATAGTCACATTCCGCAGAATGAAATGGGACACGAATGGGATGCGAAGGCTGATGCAAGGGCAAGCAATTTATTAGGTAAAGTGCAAACAAACAACCCTCCAAACAATACACCTGAAACCAAGAGCTGTAAACATGAACGTAGAGGATATATAAGATACAAACAAAAACAACGACAAAGACAAAAGCTCGACAAACAAGAAATTAAATAGTGCTGCTAACTATTTATAATCGACACAGGTGAACGAGATTAGTGAGGCATGTGACATGCAGGGGCTGATGGGTAATGTAGTTCTGGTGCTAGCATGATTAGTAATGAGTTGGTTCCTTCAACAGCCATTTAATCATCTATTCAGGATTTTGCAGTGATCCAGTGATGTTTACACTTTTTATCATATAACAATATCTGTCCAGATTAATGCTTTTTTGTGTAGAAGCACAACATATAAAGGCAAAGGAGCACTCTGAAGAATTTTCTGAAGAGGAGAGGAGGCAGGTTAAAATATTTGAGCAGCCGGAAAAGACAATGAAACGTTTGGTTGTAAAATGTTGTAACAGGATATTTAAAAAAATAAATAAATAAATAATAATAATAATATGATGTTATGTTCTTGTACGGTTTGCTGCACGTTACTGCAGAACCGAGCTAACCATATTCACAGCCGAAAACATTCCTCAAATGGTGGACATCCGCATTTTCCTGTCTTCTTTTAGCATGTCTGCTTTAGAAACAGAAAATAGTGAGTGAAAATTCATCTCGCTTAGTAAGCTAATTTGTTAGAATATGACCCCAAAGTAAACAAGTCAACTAAAAGAAGGACAATTAATTTTCGGTCCCCTTTCAGTGATTTAAGGCACTTTGATCAGGATCAGTCAGTGCTTGATGTGGGCCTGCGTTTCCTACCCATCCGTCTTACAGCTACAGTGGTGTGCCGTGGGGCTCTAACACACCCCCACCGACTCCAGGAAGTGGTGATGGGTTCAGCAGTAGCTACAACAGCACCCTTAGCCACCCCCCCCAACCCTCCAACCTCCTCCTTGCCACCACCTCCCCCGCATCACATTTCCCCTGCTCCTCATTATATCAATGGGGGAAGGTGAACCTTGGCGAGTAAGGAATTTTTTTTTCATAATTTTTCTGCAGTGTCAATCAGTGGGGTGAAAACCAAAGAGGCAGAAATGGCGGGTTATAGACAGTAGGGCGTAACAGATATTTTTTGGGGCACATTATTTTTTTCCGACGACTATAATGTCAATCAGCGGTGTGGAAACCCAAAATGAGCCCTGCCACCAGATGTTGCCACACTCCGACTGTCACTTTAAAGACAGAGGTTTATTGTTCTAGTCCACCCAGCGTGGTTAAGAACTCAGAACCCATAAAGTGCTGACTGATGTCTCTTCTCTCTACAGAGGAACAAAAAGCTAAAGAGGCTTTAACTCGTTTGCGCCTCAAGAGAATCTCATACAAAGCTGCCGAACACAAGTGTTGCTGTTTAATAGTACTGACACAGGTTTGTTTGATATTCCTTTCTGTAGTATTAAAAGCATGCAGAGTGTCAGTCGTGATGAACGAGCAGACGGGCGGCGCTGTTATTGTGCAGCCTTTCAAACCGGTGCCATGGACATGAAAAGCATTTATGTGTGCTGGTTTCCGTTATAGGCAAAGCCATTGTTTTGAACCGGCTGGTACATATGGCTTCTTGGCTAAGTTTGAAATGGGAAATATCTTTGTGGCAGCAGAGCCTCAACCAAACAGGATGGCATCTCACAGTTAGCACAGTTTCTTTGTCACCCACGTGTATGTGGCTTTCAGTATTGCACTTCTTGGTCAGGAAGTGTTTTAACCCCTGCACAAGTGTGCGTGTGTGTGCATGTGTGTGTATGTGTGTGTGTGATATATATATATATATATATATATATATATATATATATATATATATATATATATATATATATATATACATATACAGGTAGGTGTGTTTGATTGTGTTTGTGTTCATGTATGTATATATACAGTGTTATATAATACAGGTGTGTGTGTTTGTGTGTGTGTGTGTGTGTGTTTGTGTGTGTGTGTGTGTGTGTGTGTGTGTGTGTGTGTGTGTGTGTGTGTGTGTGTGTGTGTGTGTGTGTGTGTGTGTTGAAGGCATGTAGAGCTGCTGTAATTCCAGAATGGGCATCAGGGATGTTGACTTGGTAACAGATAACTTAGGTTTCTAATGGCCTTCCTATGATTTACGGCCATCGCTATTCCACCCCGTGTAATCCTCCAGTTGTTACAGTTCTCTTTCACAATTCCTCTAGGGGAAATAAATAAAGGTAATGAAATAAAAGTCCATATAAAACTAGGCAAGGAATGCGAGTATCAACTTCTCGCGAGTGAATATTTTTACATAATCGCCCCCATTTCACCATAAACATAATGGCATCAGTATTAGCCTTTAAAAAATAAAGGAGGAGAAAAAAATACTCAAATTTACCACTGCATACACTGATGGTGTGTTTTCTTCCCAGCAAATGATTGGTAGTTCTCAGTGTTGTGCTGCTCTGATGAGGGACTTTTTAAAGGAAGCGTTACATAAATACAATGAAACTGCTCGCCTTATTTTAGCCCACCCGCTTGCAGACCTTTCTCATCTGTGGCTTTTTCAGCGAGACCTGCAAACTTGTAGTTTAAGCTTTTGAACAGTGTTTGCTTCAATATCTTTGCTCAGTGCTTTTTTTTTTGTTCTGCATTTTCTGTTTTTTTTGTTGTTGTTTTTTTTTTTTTTTTAAACACAATCTTTCTGTTTTCTATCCTGAAAAGTTCAAATTGTTTAAACCTTTGTTAGATGTAGCTTTTCACATGAAGAAGGACTACATTGTTCTGGGACCGTGTGTGTCATGAAGTCATGAATTCAAAATAGAAGATTAAACATAGCGCAAGTATGCTAGCTCATGTTTTTCATGCTACTGTTTAAGCTGTAGCTTATCTTTTTTGGAAATCAAAGATCTGTGTCTGGTATTTAAAAAAATCTGTTATTTGTTGTTCACGAATAATTCCCCCACCATTAAAATGTCTTTTTTTTTAAATGATAACAATTATATAATAATAAGATCGAATGCTGTGTTTGTTTGGAGTTTTGATGAGTGAAGTTCAAGTTTTCATTCTGCTAACAGCAGTTTTTGGATGTTTATTTATTTATCTATTTATTTGTTTGTTTGTTTATTTGTTTATTTTTAGATGATGATTGTGTTTTATTAACCTTGAAGCGGTTCATCGTGAGCCTTTTGAATCTAAAAAGAATAGGTTTATCCCCGAACGAGCCGCATGCAGCGTTATACATGAAGTAATCGCAGGCTTTAGTACTGTTTTATATGGAGGAGTTATTTCGGTAGCTCGCCGTCATAGTGTACCATAATAGAATGTAGCTGAACAGTGTGAAATGGACTCTCATCATCCTCTTTTATCAGGAACTAAAAAAAGGAGAGGAAAATGTGTCTAGTGTAACAAATAAAAAGACTGAGAGAGACAATTTCATGGAGGTTTGACTACCTGTAATGTAGAAAAAAGTTTGACATGGGCTGAACGTTGCTGATAGTCTATCTGTGCGGATTATCAAAACATTTGACCGGGAGAAATGTGAAGGACATGTGGTAACTGTTTGACGTGTACCCAAGAGAGAGCTTGACCCAAAAGATTAAACTAAACAGCTAACAGGGAACAACCACAAAGTTTGCAAGTTAAGTTGAACTGTGACTTTCACACGCTGAGGTTTGCGCTACTTTAAGAGGTTCATGCTACATCCAGGGTGTCTCCTTCTTCTTCTTCAAATAAATGCAACATTTGTGGCAAATTAAGAAGACAAGGACCTCCAGAAATGAATAAACGTGGAACTTCAGAGCTCTCATTTCTTCCCAGTGTTTCTGAGAAGTGGACAGACAGCTGTGGAGATTCCATAGGCTGAGCAGGAGAATATGGGATAAATAAACAGAGCGGGCAAGCGGTGTGGACGGAGGGGAGGAATGCACTGCTGAGCTTTATTGAGGAAAAGAAAGAGAGAGAGAGAGAGAGAGAGAGAGAGAGAGAGAGAGAGAGAGAGAGAGAGAGAGAGAGAGAGAGAGAGCAGGGTTTGGGCAAACACAGGCAGTTGTCTTAGCTTCCTATGGCATGTCCTGAGCAAACAGTGGCAGAGCTGACTGGCTTTAAGCCTAGCTTAGGATCGCCTGGGGCCTCCAGGAGGAGCTACCCCCAAGGCCACACACACACACACACACACACACAAACACACACACACACACACACACTCACTGTCATGCAAACATACTTATTGTAGCTTGCTGGCTTACTGTACTGTACATGCTATTGTCTAGCTAACTTGCTTTGTCATCTATGATCATTTTCAGGCTAAATGTTTACATTTACATACACATATACCAAATGTACATTTACTTACTTATGGATAACTCTGTCACGGTATTGCTCATGTTGTCACGTTTTTAGACTGCTGCCTATCTGAGACTCCAAAATGAAAATCCCCTTTACGCTATTATTAGTCTATTCACAGATGACTGTCCTGCTGAAGTGTGAACTTTGAGCCGTGCAGGGACCCTCCCAGGAACACACAAACCAACTCAGTGTGCCACTTACAACATGAGCATGTCTATTAATGATACACTTTCTGTACATATTCTCTCTCTCTCTCTCTCTCTCTCTCTCTCTCTCTCTCTCTCTCTCTCTCTCTCTCTCTCTCTCTCTCTCTCTCTCTTTCTGTCTCTCTGTCTCTCTCTTTCTCTCTCTTTCTTTCTCTCTGTCTCTCTCTTTCTCTCTCTCTATGCCTATGTACATATTAATTCTTTTCAGTGTATAGTAAATAGAAGGTTTAGTTATAATTTTTCTTTAAGTTTCAGCCCATCAATGCTGTAGCTCTCACTGTGTGTGTGTGTGTGTGTGTGTGTGTGTGTGTGTGTGTGTGTGTGTGTGTGTGTGTGTGTGTGTGCGTGCGTGCGTGCACACCGGTGTGTGTACTAGTGAGGAATGTGATGTGTTGTTGTAGCAGAGATAATGTACGATCACAGTGCAAACAGAGAGCTCTCTCATTCCAGCTCACTCCTAATCACTCCTAATCTTTGACACAAAGACACTGGAATCTGTCCTTTCTTTCTCTCTCTCTCTCTCTCTCTCTCTCTCTCTCTCTCTCTCTCTCTCTCTCTCTCTCTCTCTCTCTCTCTTTCTCTTGTGTGAATGGCAGGATGTTGGGGTACGTGTGGGTTGGTAATCACATAGAGCATAGAGGCACTATGGCACAGGAACTGACAGCTGTCTTTATCATACGCTCGGCATCCTGGGAAATCATTTTAGTTTTTTTTTATACAGTTTCACTTAATTGGCCAGTAAATGCCTTTGAAACAAAAAAGTGCAGAGGAAGATATTTTTCTGTAATTATTGCATTCTCACATCACAGGCAGTGAAGATGCATAGTTTCATATACCTTGTTACTAACCAGAACTATATATACTATGTCTGTCTTTAATAGTACTAGAGCTGTGTGTGGGTGTGTGTGTGCGTGTATGTGCGTGTGTGTGTCTGTGTGCGTGTGTGTGTGTGCGCGCGTGTTGTAGAACCATATTGTCTACAGGCTCTGGTAAAGAAATTCTGTGTGTTTTTTTTCTTCTTAACATTTTGTTGGAGGTACAGCTCTGCTTTTATGTAAACATAAAGACAGTCAGTCTGTCTGTCTCAGGACAAATTTCCAGTCTGTGATTAAGACTTCTTTGGATAGCAGCTCCACCGTTTTTTTGTTTTTTTTCACCTACCTAGATTCCAATCAAGCTCTGTTCTTTTTTCCTCCTTCATTACTGTATATTCAGACCCGACCCGCTGCTACAATAGAGTAACTCTGCACGTTGTTGTTCTGTAATTATATCGAACCCACAGCCATGCATTTTTGTAGAAGCCTCTCTCCTCCGCTGCCATGTTTTTCCTCCCAGGCTGCACTCTCTCCAACCTCTGACCCTCGTGAAAACGAGATAAAATGTTTGTTTTTCCAAGTGCGGTTACAGCTCTCGGCAGCACAGGGTAAACTTCAAATTACAAGAGCCAAGCGAAAGTGGCACGGCTGCTGCTGACATCTGGTCTCAAGCAAGTCCTCCTCTGGCTGAGTTTTTTTTTCTTAACATAGCAGAGCCAAACAAACAGCCATCTCTTAACACTTTTTTTTTAAGAGACTAATCAATAAAGCCAGATTGTACTAGCCTGCTTTGACTTTTAATCTGTATTTTCCTTTTTTTTTTTTTTTTGCTTCTTTTGGTCTAGCTGTTCTTTTTAAGTGCCCTTAATTTACTCCCCTGCTGTTGGCTAAGATTAGGAGAAAAGAGTGGAGCATGTAATGCAGCGCAGTCGAAACATTGATGAGACGCTCTTATTTTAGAGCCCGTCTAACCCGAGTTGGAGGAAACCACAGCACCTATGGCTGGATGTTCTGGGGAGGTTTGGAGTGTTCCATGTCCAAACTGGCAGCTTGCCAACGTGCATGCATCCATCCTATATACTGACTGTGTATGTGTGGGTGTGTGTGTGTGTGTGTGTGTGTGTGTGTGTGTGTGTGTGTGTGTGTGTGTGTGTGTGTGTGTGTGTGTGTGTGGGAGAGAGAGAGAGAGAGAGAGAGACAGAGAAAGAGAGAGAGAGAGAGAGAGAGAGAGAAGGAATTTTTAAAAAAGTGCTGTAGGGGGAATTGAATATTTAAATTCCTTGTTTAGGTTTTAAATGAGTTTAGAATTGAGTTAGTCTCCAGCAGTACTTTGACACTTTAAAGGTACAAAGTCAGTACTTTTTTTTTTAATCTGTAACCCATTACTTCCTTTCCTTTTTTTTTTAATTTTTTTATTTTAATCAATTATTGATGTGTGGTTGCTTCATAAACTCGCTTCTGTACTGCTTCATATTGGAAACTGTGATGCAACTCTTTAAAACGTTCGGTTTTGTATTTATAGTAAATCTCTATTATTCTCTTTTTTTTCTTGCTTTCATTTATTACTAAACATACATCCGGTGTGCGCTTCTTCGGCACTGTAATATACAGTAGCTTTACATAAATAAAAAAAACACCAGAAGCTAAACCAGTGCTGGAAATGTGCAAAAAGACACCGACGTGCTATAATGACAGAGTGCAAGTAGCCTTCTGTAGCCGAATAGAAAAATTCAGGTGAAGAGGAAAATAGGAGCCCTGCTCGAATAGCAAGGACACTATGACAATGTTCAGATAGACTCTGGGAATTGTAATAGGTAAGAAGTGCAAGCTCAGATGTGAATGTGCTTTCTCAGCAAAGTCCTATTAAACACGCTGCGTTTCTTCAGGCCCACTTCGCTCTGACGCATTTAATACGGCATTTAATAAACAGATGCTCTAATATTGATTAAGGGCTTGTAAATATATTTCAGCTGAATCTGTTAGATATAGCACCGAGATTATTGAGCACTATTTAGAGCATGGCATGAAAGGCTTTCTAATACAAATATATCATGACTTTCTTTTCTTTCTTTTCCAAGCTGCTCAACACGGCCTTTATCGTACGGGATTTTATTGACCACCCGACTGAGCTTTTAAGGAAGTTAGAGGCGTGTCAATCGAAAAGGTGTCAGATAAGGACCACTGAAAGAGAGCGAGGCACAAGGAACACATACACGTGTAAACAAATGCATTAATTCCAGGCTTTCTCTCAAACTTCTCTCACTGCAGTAATAGCATTCTTGTGTCCCTGTCCTATCAGATAAGCTCGAGCTATTTTAGTGATATTCTGGGTTTATTTTTTGGCTCTAAGGGGTATTGTTTATGATGCCAGCTTTCAGTTCAGGTAATGAAGAGTATCTGTTCATCACACATATGGGGCTGGACAATGAAATTAAAACTGTTGGTTTTAGACCACAGTTCTTTATTAGTATGCTGTAAGGTCTCCTTATGCTGATTGTCAAAAGTCTCAATTCGTTGAGACTTTTCCTTGAGGCTTTAATCGTGCTTGATTTTTAGTAGATGTCCATAGTTTGTACCTCAAACATGTGGCTAAAAGTTTCTTTTTCTTCTTTTCTTTTCTTTTCTTATTGTTCCAAATTTGAAGCCTGGCCAAAACATGTAAACATACAAACACGTGTTTATCTTATCGTGTGAGTATCGATAACACACAGGGAGAGGTTGCACATGACTGACACTGAATAGAATGAAAATGAGTATCGATACACGGAAGACTAGGTGCAAAACCTCTTTTTCACCATAGGACATAACCGAAACTTTTCTGACATAACAATTTGAATACATATAGATATATTATATGCGGTTGTTGAAGTAAAACGGGGTGTTTTTGTTGAAGTAAAAATAAATAAATAAATAGATCCGTGTTTTTAGACATGCGACTGGTCAACTTGTAAAAGAAAAAGTTGAAAAATAAAGAAAAAAAAATGACTGACATCGTGGATTTGGTGGCTTATTATTCAGAGATGTTCTGGTAATAAGTGCAACATGTAAAACTAATCCAGACCCATGATGATAAATGCACAAAAACACACAGGGAGAGGTTGCACATGACTGACACTGAATACAATGAAAATGATGGCTGGTGCTGACTTGCACGGTGTATAGTGGATCACATACAGGGACTATTGTGTGCGGTCAACATCACCATACAAACAACTCGTGAAGCCCTTCTCTTTACTAATGTTGTTGCATACATCACTGTGCAACACAAAGCTGCTTTTTTTTCCCTTTCTTCTTCCTTTTCTGACGCTGCATTCTCTGTATTCTGATGAGAAACCTATACTATGTCTTAATCCATCAGCCATCTGGAATAGCATTTGAAATCAGACATCAAAAGCCATTCGCAAAGCCGGTGTTTCGCCTTGAGAATGCAGGTCCTCCAGCGATCGAATGAGAGAATAGCTAGCTAATATTTAAAGAGTGAGAGAGAGAGAGAGAGAGAGAGAGAGAGAGAGAGAGAGAGAGAGAGAGAGAGAGAGGCTAAAGTGGCGTATGTTTGCCAAGGCCCTGCGGGGTGATGCTTTCATGTGCCTCAAACACGCACCGAGAAAAACACAAACACAGAAATACTCACTCAAGTCTATGGAAGTGTTGCCTTTGTCATATTTTTGGCCAAAGGACACAAAGAGTGATCATGTAAAAGAGACAGACAGAGAGAGTGACAGGGGACAGAATTGCTGAGTGAACGGTCTAGTAACAGGGCACAGCTTATGAGGAAACAGAAAGAGAGAGAGAGAGAGAGAGAGAGAGAGAGAGGGAGAGATAGAGAGAGAGAAGGAGAGAGAGAGAAAGAGAGAGATGAGAGAGAGAGAGAGAGAGAGAGAGAGAGAGAGAGAGAGAGAGAGAGAGAGAGAGAATAATGCTTGAGCCCTGGGATTAGAAGCATAACAGCTGGTGTATAAAGCCAGGATACAAAAAAACCTTCAACAAGCCCTTAGGCTCATCATTCACTCATGCAACAGTAAAACACACACACACACACACACACACACACACACACACACACACACACACACACACACACACACACACACACACACAATATACCTATAATGTATAAATGTAATATCATCAAGGCCTTATTTACATGCTCATGACCATTTACAGCACACACACACACACACACACACACACACACACACACACACACACACACACACACACACACAATACACTTTTCAAATTAAAATGAATTTAGTTTTTTTTTTAATAAACGTTGTTTATATTTCCACAAGGTCTAAACTATTACTACTTACTGTATGTGTGGATATTTGGTCTCCACTGAAATATAATATAAAAACATTATTTTATTCTTTTTTCGTATTTTTTATTGTATTAGAAATAATCTTTAGACTAATGTTTCTATGCTTATTGGTATGTTTGGTCGCCAAAAAATATAAAACACACACACACACACACACACACACACACACACACACACACACACACACACACACACACAAAATAAAAGGAAGGAACCAACGCAGGATGGTACATGTGTTTGTGCTGATTGGGACTTTCTCTTTTCTTGAGCGAGTACAATACACAGTGTTTATGCATTGTATCATTTGGTCTCCTGTGACTGCTGTGAATCATGACCATCTCTCTGAGGTCTCACTCCTCTCCGTTCTACTATTTTTATCACCAAGCTAATTAGGAATAAACGATACAAATACGAACCGTTCCCAAGACCCTCCTCATCTGTAGCACACACTTCTCTCTCAGTAAGTCCTCACTTCTCAAAGACGTGGTAGCGCTGGAACAAGTAAACGTGTGCGACTCGCTGGCAACAGCACCAGCCGTCTCACGTTCTTCCAGTTATTAAAGTAATCTTCTGTGATTAAGAATGCTAATTTCTGACTCATTCTGGGAGTTTACATATTTTGTCTTATTACACAAATTAATTACACAGAAAATAAAACAGGGTGCAGCTGATTAAATCTTTTCGGAGCTCACAATCTGATTATGCTTACAAAGGGAAATCAAATATGATGGCAGCTGAAAGTGTGTGTGTGGGTTTTTTTTTTTGGTTTTTTTTTTCTGAAGGTGGAATGCTTCAGCCCAAGTTTAATAGAAGGGTCTTGCCTAGAATCAAGATATCAGTGGAAATAGCAGGACCAATAGTTTCAACATTAATCCTAATTTCACATCTGGGATTTGAACTTGTGACCTTTGGGGTCCTGAAGGGGGCCTTAACCGAGCTGCTCTATCACTATCACCTCCCTCAATTATACTTACAGTAGACTTTTTGACCTTATCTCCCCAGAAAGTATCACACATACACACCTCTAATGTTCCTCTTTGAAAAATGAATAACACATGTTCCACAGCTAGCGACAAGGGTCATCAGAGCTTGTTCTCGACACTGGTTTGTCTCCTCCAGTGCAGCGCCTTCTCAGATATTTTAACACGGTCTCTGATGCTGAGGTGATTTGTTATGCCTTCACACAATGTTCAATCCGTTCCACCTGCCATCGTATTGTCTGTTGTTCTCTTTGACCTTTCGTTTGGCCGTGCATTAGCCCGCTCGAGCTCGTAAACAAGAAGAATGCCTTACTGTAATAAAATTGGTTCAAAAGTGCTCAAGAACAATGCAACTTCTGTTTTGTCAAGAACTTTCCTGCTTAAGGCAGTCATTGTATGTGTGCTGAATATTTGTGGTTTTCTTTTTTCTTTTTTCTTTTTTTCACTCTGATTGGGCAAGAGATTCTGTTGTGGGGTTTGATACATCCTACAAATCCACGGGTGAGTTTTCATGGCCGTTTCCAGCAAATTGCAAAACGGATCTCGGACTCCTAGAGAATCACTTTTTTTCCTCTTTTCTCTTCTAGGGTTGTTAGTGTCACAGTTTTGTTGTTAGTTACAGTGTATGTTGACTCTAACCACTACTGACTGACTGTTTGTTGCTGTTCCTTACTATTGGTTGCAGTAGTGATAAAGTTTATCAGAGGTGCTGCAAATAGTGTTAAAATAAACCATACTGGAGGGAAATTTAGTGTTTGTATAGAAAATTTACCTGTGTGTGTATATATATGAATCCTATTGTACGAGATGAAGGACAAGCAGTAAACAAACTTCACGTTCCCTTTACTGTTTTCACTCCCATTCGTAATCACTGCATCAAGTTGCATAAAGTTCAACTGTTATCAGTTATGTCGTGTCCCTGGACACGCCCACATCTACTCGCTGTCCTCAGGAGTCGGCAGCTCTCCTTGTAAACGTGTGAACGTAACATACTGTAAGCCATTTGCCTGCGTAATCCAACACTGTCTATAACACGTTAGTTTGCTACTTCTGCTTCCGCTCAGATTCACATTCAGATTCCTTATTCGTTTCGATTACTTATCGATTTTTGGCCTAAGCAGCATGGGACAGCACCACACTATGGAGATTCAGACATTTTCTTTTTTTTTTTTTTTTTTGCCATGCTACCTTTCCTTATAGTCACACTCTCTTTCAGCTTATACCAGATCGCTGTAAGAAATGCTGCCACGGATCACGTTCGCTCGGCACCTTAGAGCAAAGGATGCAGAAATCACGACCAGAAAGTTTTTTTCCTCCTTTTTTAATTGACAGTCTGAATGATTTTGGAGCAGTAATATCAGTGCGAACGTCAAATCACCAATTCATGGAATATCTTTTAGAAGAATCATGATTTACATACTCTAATGAAGCTGTACAATGAATAACACATTACTAATACAATTTGCTTTGTCCCCCCTATTCATTTGTTACTGTTCTGTATATACTTACATTCATTAGTATTCTTTCTAGTTCGGTTTTCTCATTTTTTAAAACTACAGAATACAATTTGAAGTTTCACTGCTGCATGTAGAGATCCAGAGATGCATTTTGAATGCTAATTTGGAATAATCAGCTCTTTTAATTCCTATATAGGCAGATAGATGTCTGTTATTGTGTGCATGGTATTGTGTGTGACATAATGTCCAGGTGTATTATTATTATTATTTATATGTGTTATTGTTATTATATATTTTTACTCAATTGCCATAGCTTCTACAGTCTATCTTCTCCTCGTCTCCCAGGCTGCACTGCTCTTATACACCTCTAGAGGGCGCATGTTCAAGTCACTGTTTACATGAATGTTTGCGGTTTGGACTAAATGAACTTGCTGACTCATAAGAGTGTTGTTCTGGTAAAGCATAACAAACAAACAATCTAGGTTACGTTAAAAACAGGTAGCTGCTGAATCTGCCGTGCGAATTGCTCGGCTTTGTGTTATTAAATAGAGATATTTAGTCATTCACATGCTATTTTTTCCTCATAAAAATTAGTGGGTTGTGTTTTGCAGTTGTATCTAGTCCTATTGCACTGCCCTGGGCTTTCCAGATGTCTCACTCATAGCAGGCTCATTTTTTGTGTATGCTCATGTGTGTGTGTGTGTGTGTGAGCACACTACACTTGCTGACTGGCCCCTAAATGGGTCATCCAGCCCTCACACAATGACCCTACTGTTCAGTCCTTATTACTGCTCACCAGGTGGCTGTTTGGCCAAACCATGTCCAAATCACATCCTGACACTGGATCATATACACACATGTAGAAAATTACCTGTGCTCTAAGCATGTTTTGTGCAGGCTTAATTCCTGTTTTACAAATTTTTACTAAATTATCAAAAACAAACGCACACAATCTTTGATTTTAGTCCATAAAGTTAATTTCTTTTTTTCTTAACCGAACACACACATGATGTCACACACTGGAAAATACGAGGTCACTTGCACATGCCATGGGTGTGTGCTAACTTTAGCTGCCTGCTATTGAGCTGGCATACGCAGAGACATCTCATACGGGGAAAATCACCCGAAAGTGTCTGGAGTATAGCTGTACTTTGACAGATACTTTTTGACGAGTAAAACCAGAGTCTCTCCATGACTCCGGTGCTCGCTGGGTTCCCTGCCATATCGTAGTGTAGCTGTAGTGCCGTATATTTTTCCTTACATGGAAAACACTGTTTGTTTTTAGATTTGGTGTTCAATTACTTTTGGAGTAATGATAAAATCGTCTTTACATTCGCTATACGTTTAAATTCAGGTTTCTTTTTGTGTCATATTGCTATTTTTTTGCCAAAAAAAAAAGAATACATAATACTACAGCCTTGCTCTGCCCTAATAACTACTGACTGATATTGGCATTTCTTACTAAGCGTATTAGGCTGTACTTGAGTCAGCCCTCTAGGTTTTTTTTTTCTTTCTTTTTATTGGTAGAGGAAGAGCTGGTGTCAAACACAAGCCAATTATTTCTTCTAGCAAATCAGTTAATCACAGAAGCATGACAAGGCAGGATTTTCGACTGTCAAGCGAGCCATTTTGCAGCGTTCATCACGAACGCCACCAATCAGTTTCACGCCACTCAATTCCGCACCGAAGCCGCGCTGCATCCGAGCCTCCTTTCACGACTCGAGAGGGCTGGAATTGAGATGAAATCAAGAGAGCAGAGAGGTCCTAAATTGAGAAATCCACACATGTTTCTGATCTGGACAAGGGCCGTTTATTTATTTATTTATTTATTTATTTATATGGTCTAAACCTGTGTATGTGTAAAGCGTTGCCAGATAGAGAGGTTTATCTCTTTTAATGGAGTTGAGTGTGTAATTTAAGATTTGCTCTTTTCCTGTCGCTCATGTCAGATCTCTTGTTGAGATTGCTCAGACTTATGCGCTAAATACAATAATGCAATAATGCAGTTCACTCTAATGCATCTACCGAGATCCTGTGTGTGTGTGTGTGTGTGTGTGTGTGTGTGTGTGTGTGTGTGTGTGAGAGAGAGAGAGAGAGAGAGAGAGAGAGAGAGAGAGAGAGAGAGAGAGAGAGAGCATGAGTGAGTTACAGTGTGATTATATAGCTAAGAGCTGCCATGTTGAAGAGCCAGTCACGTGAATGCATACTCACATGCCTCATGCTGCACAAGTCCATTAACATGAAGAGACTACAGGAGAAAAAACCTCTACTGAGGAAAATGGTTTCTCTCTCTCTCTCTCTCTCTCTCTCTCTCTCTCTCTCTCTCTCTCTCTCTCTCTCTCTCTCTCTCTTTATCTATCTATCTATCTATCTCTCTCTCTCTCGATCGTCTTATAAGTATATAGATTTATTCGGTATCTACTTCCAAACACACATTCAAAGCATTTCTACTGGTAAAATCACAAATGTCTCACACACACACACACACACACACACACACACACACACAAACACACACACACACCACACCACACTTCTCGCAGGCTGTCCAACTGTGGTCAAACCAGTTGAAGTTTTCACCACTATTTAACCTTCGACTCTCTCTTCACACTTCTTCTTCCCCTTTTTTTTTTTAAATTTTATTCCACCGCAAAGGCCCTGAACAAAGCCAACATGATTTTTGCCAGTCGCTCTTTAGAGAATGAGGAAGCTCTATCGAAGTCTTTGCGTGTGTGTTCATTGCTTTATTCACTGCACTCAGTTCTCTATCCAGTGTGTTATACATGACTAAAACACCAGTAATGACCAAAGGCTGCTGTGGCTGCTATGGGTGTGAGCTGTCAGTGGACAGTGGTTTGTGTGGCAGGATTATTCTGAATGGGTTTTATTAGTGAGCCGAAAGGCAATCTGAGCATGAGTAATGTCAAGATTTAAGAATCTCCACATCTGCCTTGCAGATTTGGGAAAATTTGTATAGACGGATGTTCGTGGGATTAGAAGACAATTTGAGCTGATTCCAGAGCAATACGAGGACATGCTAGGACTCCTACAACCTGGAGATTTTATCCATACCGCAGAAAAAAAATTGAGAGACAAGAACTACAATCAGTACATGTATTTATTACAATTTCTATATACGTTCAGCATTTCTTTGTTTATTTTAGAAGTAACCGCTACAATATTTGTTGGTTATCTTTGTGGATTTTCTGCGCAGATTCTCTCCATGTTTTCTGGGTTCTGGGTCATCTGGTTTCCTCCTGTCTCAAAAAAAAAAAAACATGCCGTTAAGTGGATCACAGATGCTTGTATGCCTCTAGGTGTGAAAGTGTCAAGGCATTTTTGAAATAGAGGTTAGATCCAACATGAGCCACAAGATGAACGAATAAATGAATTAAATACATGTTTTATGTTGGTTTTCTTTTATTCATTTTTTTTTACACCTGTCTTACCAGTCGTGTTGCTCGGCGTATTGTTCTTTCTCTCGCGCGATTCTCTTTCATCCAACACTCTGGGATTTGACTTCAGCAGGTCAACCAGTTACTGGAGATCTTTAAATTGAATATTTCAGCAAAGCCGAGTAATCTATTAATCTGAATTATACAAAGTCATTTTTAAAGACACGTAAAAATGATGAGACTTTAGCACAGAAAATAAGGCAGGATCTTTTCTGTAGCTTGACAAGTCGATACTTGGCCCGAATGACACTTTTATATGCTCATGCATATAATCCAAATAGTTACTGATGTAGGCTATAGTGTGTGTTAACCCCTTTTTACCGTACACTGGTATCCTTTTTCAACGGATATGGAAATCGACATATCAGACATTTTCAATTGGTATAAACTAACGAATTCTTTTCTTGCCAAGAATCTGATCTAAAATTAACCAGGACACTCTTGGCTTTCTGTGTGAGATGCTTTTACTTCTGTTGAGATAAACTTATACAGGCGTTTAGTGGTGAAAGCATAAAATTTTGGGGCATCTCAGAGATCGTGCATGGGTTTGATATCGGTATTTAATTTGAAGATCTAAACATTAGGGTGAAAAAAATCAGAACTGCTGTTTTTGTTTGTTTGTTTGTTTGTTTGTTTTTATTTTTTGCACCTAACACCATTTCCTCTAGTCATTCAAATCAACAGAATCTAATGCTTTTAAACCTGAAGGTTAGCTGAATTGTCTCTGGGGGAAAAAGCCTATATGTAGTGTGCTTGTGAGATCCATACCTCTCACACAAAGAGGTAACAGTAGCAAGGAATGGGGGTATTCCCGCTTGAAAGCCGGTGTCGTGGAGGTATGTCAATGGCAGGAAGTGTGTGTGTGTTAGGAGGAAAAGGCTGCTTCGGGTACTGGTAAAGGCAGGGGGTAAAAATAGGGCATTGGGCAAGCAAGCAGGAAACCAGCGAACTGTGGCCTCGTAGAGGAATGTCTTCTGCAGCCCAGAGATAAGAGTTTTAACTCTCTCGACTTCGTTCCTACACAGATGCTCACACTTTGCACATCACACACACTCGCACACACTTTGTTTTGGATCTAAAGGCCTAAATGCCACCATCACAGCTGTGGAAGAGCTCCTGTATAAAAGCTCTTAACTTTAATACCAGCTGCAGTCTGTAATGAGACGGGCTTCATGTCTTTGACATTACAAGGGTCGTGTCACTCTGTCTCTGTGCACATGTTTATGGTGGCAGATATACAACCTGGACAGAAACGGACAACAAAGGCGGCCACAGATTTATGCATAACACCTTCTTTATCCTTCTAAAAAGATCCTAAATCGTCAAACTAATCAGGTCCTGCACCACATAATCCGAGCCCCTAAAGCTGCCGTTTAATTGCAAGCGGAACATTCCTCGTACAAATAGAGCGTAACCAAAACAAACACGGCATCAGCGGAACATGCCAATTTAAACCGATTCATTTCTGTTTTATTGCAGTTTTCCAATCAAAGGAAACCGCTGTACAATCGCATCTCGTCATTTCATCACATCCACCGAGCGGCACGAGACGCAGAGAAACCGTCATTTAAAGCTTATCGTTCTGGAGCAGTTTGATTGATAAGATGCAGGAGAGTGGAGCCTTGGGCGAAGCTGGAGGTAGAGAGGAAGACATGAGAAGAGTAGACAGGAGAAGACACAAAAAACTCAGTTGTATTTACATTTTGCTTTGTTTGTGGCAAGGTTGTGAGAACTGCCAGAGAAGCACTGACGGGCAGCCAAACAAGACCTTTCACCCTCTTCTGTAGACTTTGATTGCCGCAAGTCATTGTTTTGGAGGATCTTGTCTTCCAAATTCCTATAATCATTCTTCTATATTAGCCACTTTACCCTGGTCAGGGTCGCTGTAGATCCAGAGACTTGTGCATAAAGAGTGCCTTAAGCATCTATATACAATGAAATTCTTGTGCTACGTTTCTAAACTCCTACCCAGATACAGCACAGTCATCAAGTGGCAAAGTGGAAGGTATTGCGTGTATTCAAGACTATAAATTATTGACATAATATGATCAGTAAGTAACAGTCCATGATATGAATACACCAACTGTGGGAATATCTACGTACTTGAGAACGTTCTCCTCCTGTACGTCTGCATTCTTCGAACTTGAAGAGTCTCATCTGATGGTTTGTGGTGGCGTAACACATTCCTTAGACACTTTATACTGTTGTGTCTCCCATGTGTATTGATACTCAAATGTTCAGTAA
>NC_062522.1:20047352-20064015 GCF_022655615.1 Tachysurus fulvidraco
GAGTTCCACTCATTCTTGGACATCACTTAGGTTGATATTTATATAGAGTATATAGTATTAATCAGTCAGTGAATCATTACACAAGCGTGTTGTGTTTCTCTGTCAAACATGAAGACTTTTCAGTGAGGAGATTTGAAACGGGCAATTCCACCACATCATAGTGCAGTCATTATGAGCGATGCAGCTTTAGACCCGGACCGGTTTGTACTTTTTCCTCTGAACTCCCACTGCACTCTGTTCCAGTTCTTTCCACAACCTTTAATTCAGTGTGTTTACTGGACGTCTGCATTGTTTGTTTCCTTTCGCACTTTGGCACAAATCGTTACTTTACATAGACACAGAAGTATCTCTGCGTTCGTATTTATTTGCACGTTCACCGAGCACTTTAATACCGTAGGGACACCTAGACGCCTCGTGAACGCAGATCAGCACAATGCATAAAGTCGTGAAGATACAAGTCAAGTGCTTCAGCTAACATCAAACATCATAAGGGAGGAAAAGATGCAGTCTGGCATGACAGGGTTGTTGGTGTTGGCTGGTGAGCTGGTTTGAGTATTTCAGAAACATTTTACAGAATTCTGCGGTTGAAACTCGTCACTGATGAAAGAGGTCAGACGAGAATTGGGCAGACTGACTTGAGCTGGCAGGAAGGTTGTGGTGACCCAAATAATTACTCTTTACATCCATGGTGAGCTGAAAAGCATCTTATACGTATCTCTGTTCACTCTGGAGGTTTTTTTCTTTTTTTTTCTTTCTTTCAAACCATTCTTTGTAAACTCTAGAGACTGTTGTGTGTGAACATCCCAGGAGATTTTCTGAAAGTTTTTGAAATACTTAAACCAGCCCATCTGGTACCACCAACCGTACCACCATCCCATGTCCCTGAGATCAGTTTTTCCTTTATTTTGATGTCTGTGTGTTTCGCTGACCGGATATCATTTTTGTACTGGTTCATGCATCGTTTGAGTTTATTTTCCAGTAGATAATGTCTTAATCCTAGCTATTTAAATGACGTCATGACATTCTTTGAGTAAGAGTTTTGCTCATTCTGTCCATCTATAATAGACAAACACAAACAGACTTCTACAGAAAGAATGGGATAGAGATTCTTTAAAAACTTTTGCCACTAATTCTCGTACAGTGCATTTGCAATGAGCAGAAGTGGATTGTGTGTGTGTGTGTGTGTGTGTGTGTGTTTGTGTATGAGGGAGAGGGAGGCAGAGAGAGAGAGAGAGAGAGAGAGAGAGAGAGAGAGAGAGAGATTGATACTGGGCAGACTGGAGGCTCTAATTACTTGTTGCCACAAGCATCTGTTAATCTTTTACACTTCAATCTTTCTTTAGTTGGCCAAATAAGAGAGAAATACAAGTTGCTTGAGATATTTCGAAGCCTCTATGCAGTGTGTGTTTGTGTGTTTGGCACAGAGTGCTGTGTGAATCATTAGATGCTGGATTGCTCGGGCTCCCAAACCTAGCCTGCCAACCCTCCCGCCGCTAGTGTTTTCCCAACCCGTCGTCACTCATGGCGCGATGTGGAGGAGATCCCTCAGTGCAGGGCCGTGCCTCCATCTCCTCCCGTCACTCGTACCATAGTCCGAGACGTCGGGATACACACCAGTGTCATCATTTCTTGTGATCGAAATGTCTAGAGCTGTCAATGGACATTACACTGAATTGTCCCTGTTCTTGTCCTCTCTTTCCTTCTGTCTCCCTTTCTCTTTCTTTTTGCATCATCCTGTCTGTCTGCGTCTGTGCCATCCCAATGTCTCTGTCTTTCTCTGTGTCTTTCTGTGTCTCTGTCGCTGTCTCTTCTCTACAGAACAGATACAGTGTAGGAGATCGTGCTAGGCTGTACAGCGGTTTGCCCGTGAGGCCCAACCCTGACGGGAAAAGACTGCCCTCTTCAGGGGTGAGACCCTCCATCTGTTCCACCCCTCTCTCTCTCTCTGTTATGTGCTCTGTGTAGATGGTGCTGCCTTTCTTGGGTGGTTTTGTGGTTATGAAGCTGCAAGGCAGAAGGGTCATGTGATTGACTGACAGCCACCACCAGGCGCTTCCCCATGGGGTCACACTTCACACCCACGACAGGTTCCCTAACTCCCCATCTACCACCCACTCCAAACACACACACACACATACATTTCTAGCTTGAATCAGAAATAGAGGATCTCCTGAATATTAGAGGCATCTGAGTAGACAGTAGTAAGGACATAGTAAGTTAATGATAATTCCGCCACACCAGTGAGTCCACATGTTCCAAACTTGTGTGTTTCTTCTCTGTCTCACAGCACACTAGGTCACATGACCGTTTGTGACCAGTCCCCGAATTTACATCCAGTTTCGGCTTCAGCACTAACTGTAACATTTCCAAAGTGGATGCTCTGTTAGAAAAAAAGTCTTTCGCGCTCACAGAAGTTGAATTCCTGGTGCCATTTTGGCACAAGTTTAACAGTGATCATGCCTCCATTTTATATGTGAGCAACAATGCATGAGGCCGAACACACATCTTGGCACACACACTTTGTTTATAGAGCAGCCAGTATAAACAGAAATCCTGTTTTTCTCTACCTGAGCTAGAAGTCCTGAGCATTTCCCTTCCTCTCTCTCTCTCTCTCTCTCTCTCTCTCTCTCTCTCTCTCTCTCTCTCTCTCTCTCTCTCTCTCTCATTTTTTTATGCATGCACACACACTTAGCTTTGTTAAATATTTCCATTCACATTCTCTAACCTTCAGGACTCTTGGTTCCTTTCACCCTCTACAGCACACATAATATTATCCGTCATCACTCAGAAAAGTTGTAAAGTTAACTTTTCTCTTCTCCTTCCTCTAAACAGACAGCTTTGTTTAAAAAAACAGCTAATTGGGGGGAAAAAAAACAGATGAAGAAAATGTGAAGCCGGCAAGATCTTTTTTTGCGTTATGAATTTATCAGCGTGCCGTACATATAGAAGGACAGACAATGGGAATAAAGAATTCCTTTTTTTCCAAAAGACTTTTTCAGGACTATCGGAGCTTTCTGAATTATCTTTTCACTTCGCAGTTGGAGCCGAGTCCTGCCAATGCTACTTTGTGGGTGGCTTCTTTTTTTTTTTTTTTTTTTTTTTTTTTTTGTAATTATAAAAGAGATTGTATTGATGTTTCAGGCGCCTTCTTAAATCATTTATCAGCAGGAGAGTGCTAACAGAGCACTTCCTCCGAGCCCACCGCTCCGCGCCACGGCTATCGGTCATACGCTATCTCAAGCCAATATTGTAAATGCAATCTGCAGCACGATACGACACAAATCATTCCAATGAGCTGTGTGTGTGTGTGTGTGTGTGTGTGTGTGTGTGTGTGATTGAGAGAGAGAAAGTGACAGAAGGGGAAGGTATCAAAGGTGTTAGAACTGCGTGTTTCAATAAAGTGGATTATTTTTGTCTATTAAGTTGAAGTTAATTTTGCCTTAGATATTTCTCTCTCTCTCTCTCTCTCTCTCTCTCTCTCTCTCTCTCTCTCTCTCTCTCTCTCACATCACTTCATCTCAGCCTCGGAGGAACAATCTAAATAAAGTTTCCGGCACGCACATTTGCATATGAATGCATATGAAATTATCTCCCTTTTATCAAACATCTCCTCTTCCTTCTTTTAAGAAGTCTAACCAAAGCGGCACATGGTTCAGCACAGAGCAACCACTTAAGCAGCTTTTAAAGGAAATGTGTCTCTTTTTTGTTTTGTTTTTTCCACTCTATGTCAGGTGTTGTGGTGGAGTAGAGGGGAGCTGAGGGGAGGAGCAGGAGCTTTAAGGCCTTTGTTCTGTATCTGTACATCACTCCACACGGGCTTCGGTTAAATATGGGTTCAGCTGAACATCCGCTCCTTTGCCAAAATAACCTTCTCCTGCACGTCCCACCCGCTCATCTGTTCACCTTCATCACACACACACACACACACACACACACACACACACACACACACACACACACACACACACACAAACATATATAGAGATAGAGAAACACAGTCTCTTGCAGAAGCATGCACACATAGTGAGTTTATTCCATTATTTTATTTCTCAGAACTGTGCTTTTCTCTGTCTTTTTCTTTTCCCCCATATTTATTTATTTATTTATTTATTTATTTATTTATTTATTTATTTATTTATTTATTTATTTCCATAAAGGGCACAACCTAATGCTTCATGCTATCTCTATAGCAACTACAGTGGCCTTATCCTGAGGCAGAAAGTTCAGCAAACCGACGGCTGACAATTCCGAGCCAAAATCACAGAAATATTAGTCTTCCGGAATATAAGCTCACATTTTTATAGTCTCATATATATCGCTGGACTGTAACGTGACATTTCACTGGTCTGGATGTGAAATGTGTGTATGTAGGGAGTGTAGCTCATTGGACCCCTTAAAGCGGCAATAATAATCGGGTATCAGCTTTCAGGCTTGCTTTATTAAATATACATTCGAATAAACAGAATGATTTGTTTTTTTTGTTTTGTTTTGTTTTGTTTTTTTTAACCACAATAGATTTGCATTTCTTTAGAGTCACATCCAAAAAGCGACGTGGAAAATATCCGGAACGTTCCCACAATGCACTGAGATAGCTTAGTATCCAACAGATGACTGTTAGAAGCTCCCCATAATGCGTAATGATATTTGTAGGGAATATTCAGTAGGGCACCATTTGAGGCCAAGCCAAACTGTATTAAGAATTAAAATTTGAATATACATATGATTATATGAGAATCTATAAAGGGAAACAAAACCCTCTGTAGTTGTTAGCGCTAACCTGGCCTCGTGTCCCATGATGATTTTTAAGGTTTATGATACAATCAAAATGAATTATTGATAGGTGCATTTGTTTTGCACCCCCACACTCGCTGAGAATTTAGTCGCGTAATAACGCCTGTCTGTACCGAGACACGGTGAGAGTGGAGTCGTGCAAAGGTTTTCGCATCCACTGACCAATCACAGCAAAGCTTAGGCTCACCGATGACATACATACTGTATGGTCCATTCAGTGGGCTACTGATCCCCAGGAGGAAATCTTTAGCTCCACCAGACATCATCTAAGACTAATGCTCTTTTTAATACCCAGCCATGTCATTTAATTCCACATCAGTCCAGTGTCTTGATATTCTAGCCCAAGCTACCACTGTGGGTTTGTAGGCACCTTTTTCAGGGTTTCAAATCATCTCCCATACTGGAGTTATCCCAATGTTTGATGGATCGTCAGAAACGATAATGGTTGGGCTTTTGCTCCATCATATTTGTGAAATCTTTCTGCCAGTGGTGTCTACCTGCATTATGGTATATGCGCATTTATGTATATCAGCCATTTAAAAACTATTCATCCCCATAAAGTCTTCATTGGGGCAATGGTGGCTTAGTAGTTTGATATCTAGCTACACCAATTCACCTTGCTTTCCCATTGGCATCTCTAAATCATCCTTGGTGTGTGTGTGTGTGTGTGTGTGTGTGTGTGTGTGTGTGTGTGTGTGTGTGTGTGTGTGTTTTGCGATTGTTCGAATACGATTTATTGGCACCGTGTTCAGGATGTTGGCCGCCTCATGCCCCGAGACCCCTGAGACAGACTCCAGGTTCCATGTGACCCTGTGTAGGACAAACAGTACAGAAAATACTTTTGCGAAATTGATGGAAATTCCGATTACCTCTTTTGAGGAAAGAAACTTTTTGCTTTTTGACAGATATTTCAGAAAAAAAGTACCTGAATCTATCCTTTTTAGATGTTGCACAGTCGTAGAAGTTTTCATCGCAAAAAATGGAAACTGTAGCCAGCGTTAATAGAAGCGCAGTGTGGATGGAATCACCGAACATCAACAGTGAATGAGGTTCAGCTGACAGGATGGTTGATGACAGGGTTGCCAGGGTTAGTGTTTTTAAATCAACTTGGTTTAAAAAACTCCATAGCTGCCAAGATCTTGCTTTATAGCAAGTAATGTCTAATATGGGTGAAACATATTTCTGCAAACAAAGACATACAGTACAGTCAGCGTAGACAGGACGTCTATTATGTACCATTTATATTGTAAGAATTATTGCAGAGATTGGAAGATTATGGGATGGAATGGGATTATGGAAAGGATAATGTCTGTACATGAGAAATGTGAGTGCCAGCAGTGACCTTGTTTTCCGTGAGGAAAAGAAGAAGAAAAATGTGTCTCGCTTTTCCAGTGCCTTAAATTTTTTAGGCTAATTTTAGGGTTTTTTTTAATGTGTTTTTTTTTTTTTAATGTAGTCAGATTGGAAATAAAGCCAAACCTGGCAACCCTGGTTATTTATTTGAATTACAGCGATGAGAAACACACTTGCTATGTTGAACACAGCTGAATAAAATGTGTGCGTACCTGTGCTGAAAACAAGCCGTCAGACCGCATGCGTACGATTCTTGACTGTCTGTTAGTCTAAAAATTCACTGGATAGTAGCCTGTAGTACGAGTCAAGTGTGATTGCCTCTTGAATTTGTCAGTATTAGTGTCCTCTTGCACCACCAAATCTGAGGTCACGAGCCACTGCTGGTTTCTGCTGTCACCTCTGAGTTGATGCTGCACTTATATTAGGACATATTCTGCACACACACACACACACACACAGGCTTGCCAACGACAGACAACCTGCTTTTATGTTGCCTGTATCATAAAGTTTTTGAGCTTCTGACAGTTTTTTTTTTTTAGACCAGGGAGATCTGAACCTGTCTTGCGGACACAATAACTCACACTTCTGGAAATAAGATTGATGTGAGTTATGGTTTGTTGCCCTACAGAGCTCAGTATCCTCACGTTTCAATAGTGTTACGTCTTTAATGGCTTTTACACGCCACAACTAGAATCCATATGTCCGTGCATTTACATTGAATTGTACTGTAAGTGAAAGATTAAGACGGTAATGGAGGATTTTGTTAAGTCTCACTGGTTGAAGCCAGGCATTAAGGTTTTGTCTCGGACAAAAGCCCACAAACTTACAGTTTAAGTTTAAGCAAAAAAAACTAACAGGTGTTTCTGTCTTTGGTTTGAGAGATGGCAATATCCCTTATCTAAAGCTAGCAGGGTCTGATGTCTTGTGGCTACTGTGTGTGTGTGTGTGTGTGTGTGTGTGTGTGTGTGTGTGTGTGTGTGTGTGTGTGTGTGTGTGTGTGTGTGTGTGTGTCTTTAGGGAGGCCAGCACCTTTTTTTTAGTTTCCGTGTTGCACTGATACCATCAAACCAAACATCTGCTATTCGTACCTTTATTTTCTGCTCCTACTGCCCCTTTTCTTCTTCTTCTTCTTCTTCTTCTTCTTCTTCTTCTTCTTCTTCTTCTTTCATGACATGCTCCTCATATTCAAGTAAAAATCCCTCCCCCACCTCTCCTCTCCTCTCCTCTCCTCTCCTCTCGGTCTGATTTGGAAAGCTTGCATAGTCAATTGCGTTAGAGTTTGAGAGATGGAGTGAGTCGGAGTTGCCATATTTTTGTGTAATATTAATATTTCATAAGCGCCATTCTAGGCTGCACATCTAAGAGAGAAGGAGCCTATTAGATTCTGCAGTGCTAGGACATTATTCAGCCTGCACGGAGGATACGGCAGCTCGAGTGACTGTCATTACAGCTACTGCTCTTTATTTTTATCCTGATTGAGGTAGAAAAAAAGAGAGGAAATGATGAATACAGTACTGGCAGCCTTACTGTTGTTTGATGTGTGGAGTTGAAGTTTGCCCCTTGAGTGTGTGTGTGTGTGTGTGTGTGTGTGTGTGTGTGTGTGTCACCAGATTGGCACGTGCAAGACAGTAGGCTTGTTGTGAATTAAGGAGGTTGCCAGGTGTAATACAAAGAAAGGCAAATTGATATCTGAAGCCAGTTTAATGCAGGACAGGCAAATGAATTGCCTTGAAACAGAAATGATAGAAATGCAAATAAATAAATAAATAAATAAATAAATAAATAAATAAATAAACAAACCACAGCAGACGAGTTCGGATAAGTGGACAGTGAAAAAACGGAAAACCAGATTCATTCGCTCGGCATCATTTCTCAACCAAATGAAACAGAGGTATGCATTACCAATCATGCGCATTTGTGGCAAGACAAACACACACTCCAGTAAACACACAAACACACCCACACACAGATATATAACAAACACACAAGTGCACACACTAATGCATGATGCGCAAATGTATTAATGTAGTCTCTCAGCTTTGTCTGAAATGGAGGGGGCCATCATTATCATCTCTCTCTCTCTCTCTCTCTCTCTCTCTCTCTCTCTCTCTCTCTCTCTCTCTCTCTCTCTCTCTCTCTCTCTCTCTGTGTCTCTCTGTGTGTCTCTCAGAAAAAAACTGTCATCTATCTATTAGTGTACCGTAAATATTACATGAGCATTGGATCTCAATGGCTTTGGCATGATACCTAATGTTTGTGTGTGTGTCTTTGTGTGTTCAGAGAAAGAGATAGAGAGAGAGAGAGAGAGAGAGAGAGAGAGAGAGGGAGGGAAAAAGAGAGCATTATTTTATTCCAGCACAGCTTGTTTACTGCTTCTGCTCCTGACCTACTTCCATCCTTCCCTAGTCAGCGCAGCACACACTCCGATCTGCCCCTGTCTCAAACGGCTGTCCCCACAGTACAATTACCACGTAAAAGAGAACCCGAATGGAGATGTTTGTACTAAATAACACATGTGTAATTAAGACCTAATGAGCTCTTGTCACTGCGGAATGTGCAATTAGACTGGTAATAGAAAATCTCGCCACAGCATGCAGCGACAGCACGAGCAAGAGAGAGAGAGAGAGAGAGAGAGAGAGAGAGAGAGAGAGAAAGTGGGAGACTAAAGCAAGAAGAAGCGAGGAGAAAGGATAAAAAAAATGATATTTGAGAGGTTGCAATAGAAATATCGAAAACTACATTAGAAATGTCTGCTAGTGATGTCTTCCATTCCGTTCTCCAGAAAAAAAGCCAGCAGGAGCCTAAAAGCCTGGGTCACACTTTTTATTTATTTATTTTTTTTGTTTAGCATTCCTTTGGTTTTTATAAACACATAGTGCGCCACATCCGTTGAAACATTTTGAAATGAAACGCTTCGCATGCCTGCTAGAAAGGAAGCTAATATAAACCCATTATGGCCAATGAGCTCAGCCGCAGTAAGTGAACTCCTACTGCGATACATTTACTCCTACAGAGCTATATTTGAATACATTCACCTCCGTCGGAGTTAATCAAAGCAGGACGAGCCTGAATTCTCTTCGCTCCGGCCGGTGTGAGGAATCTCAGCCATTCCAGCAACAGTGTAGAGTTTAATATCATTAAACATTCTCACCAGTCTGCACATCAGAAAGACTTAGTATTGATTTTTTCTGTCAGTCCTGTACATGATAACAACACTCACACTCATTCATGGCCATTGCTCCAGGGAATCAAACAGTTTTGTGTACTCGAGCCTGTTGGTGTCTCGGAACGCATGCACAGAAAATCAGAAGAAACTTGCTGTCGGTTTATTTAGCCTTGCTTAAGTTCGTCTTTTATTACGCTTTTATTGCTCTTGGAGTGGTACTGCACTTACCTAGTCACACTGATGACGTAACAGATCGTAAACAAGCGTTCTATAAACTGGAGAACTAGAGCGATAAGCAGTAGATCTGCGCTCTGTCGCATGCGCTTCGTCCCTGCAGGTACACGTTAGAGGGTATGCCTCCTTTACTGTACTGACTCTGTCACGGATGTGGTGCTCCTGCTCATATCGAGGGGATGAAGGCTTATGTTCCCTGCTATTGATATAGAGGTTGCGACTTACATCCTCGCTCTGATCAGAGGGTATATCTCCTCACGCCTAGTGGATCTAGAGGGCTACGCCGCTAAGCACCATCACACCTACAGTCCCCAGCAGGGTCATCACCTGCTCTGTCAACAGCATCGATCTCCAGCACGTTACAGACGGAGTCATCTCCACTACGTAGTCACAGGAGTTCTCCTGCACTATGATTAGAGAGAGGATCCATACTGATATAGTTATAGAGGGAGAAAGTTACTGCAGTTTCTCTATCAACGATGCCGTGCATTCAATGCGCGCTATGTTATATGATGGCAGTTTCTTCGCACTGCACGTCGTACAGGAGATCTTCTTCTGTCAGCTAATGTAGAGTGGGTAGCGTCAAGATGCATGCGTACGATTCTGCTTGGTTATCCAGACTCTGCCTAGCTTTCTCTTCCCTCTTCCTCTTCTCTTTTTGGTTCTTTGCTCTGCTGCTGGGCTTCTCCTCTCTAATGCTTAGAGGTCTTCTCTCCATCGCGGTCTACACGGTTCTCTGTCTCTCGTATCTACTTTTCTCTGTATCGTGCACGTTCTCCTGCTGGGTTAGAGGGTTCGCCGTACTGCTAGCTAACAGGGGTCTGATCTTCTCCTGTACTATCTGTAGATCGGGTATCTTCTCTCGCCCTGTCCTACTGACTCTGCGTGATCTCTACTGTGCTATGCTCGTCTAGGACGCGTTTCTCCTGCTCGCGTGCATCTGTTCTCTTCCGAGGGTTCCTCTAGCTCGTACTATCCGGTGCTTCACTCTGCTCTTATATTTGTCTCACTCTCTGCCCATGTTCTAGCAGGTGGGCTCTCTCTCTTGCTCGTCGTTGGCTTCGGCTCTCAACTGCTGCTCATCAGGCTTTCTCCATCTCTACTAGAGGTGCTTATTCTCTGTCATCTGGTTAGTAGTGTATCTCTCTCTGCTGTTAAAGGGTCTCCTGTGGGTCATCATGCAAGGGCTTCTCTCCCACTCTAGTTCAAGATGTCTCTCTCCTGCTGTCTCTGTTTGACGGGTTCTCCTGCTCTCCTCTACATTTTGTATGCTGCTTCGACTCTCTTCATACTCTAGCGTCTCCCACTCCTCGTACACTGGACTCGCACTATTTAGAATCAATCATGCTACTTGAATTTATGAATGTATAGTTTGTATCCTTTTGTGTAAGCCCTCGCTTATGAGCCTTGAGTCACTATTCTTGTCTCTACCGCTAGTCGTCAACGACTAACTCAGCTTTGAGTCGCTCTGACGCTGAGCACAGTGTTCCTACGTAGCTGAAAGCCCCCTGCGCGCCCACGACGCAGCCTCCTCACGCTACGTCCACATCAGACAAGTGGATCCGCAAACACTAGCTTAGCTACTATCCCGCACTGACAGAACACACATCGACCATATCATCCATCACACAGCCGTGTACAAGACACATTATACAGCCTACAAGGATCTCTTCTTCTCTTTACTACTCGTTCACAATAGAAGAATCTTACACGGTAGTCCAAAAAGTACATTTATCTTGCCTCTCTCTGGATCGAATTGTGTCCTACCATTGCACGAGACTTTACAACTGATATCCCGGCCATCCTTTTTGTGCAACGCCGGTCAACAACAGTCCCTTCCTCTTATCTCATCCCGCTTTGGCACAACCACACTCTACAATCAACGCGCCCAAGTAAGTCAGCGCACACTGTGCTACTGTGCTACTCCACACTGATGGTAGATGCTTGTAATGTTGCATGATAGAGAACTGTAAAGTACCATATACTATGCAAGTAACATAATGGCGAAGCGCATGAATTTTTCAGAGATAGTTTAGACTTCAACTAGACAGCATTCTCGCTCCAAGTTACATGTCTGCACGTTAGTCGAAACATGAGTTTTCGATCATTTATAATGCAGTAGCATGCTTAGGACTGGGGGGATCAGTGTTAGCTCTGAAGTTGATACACGAGGCCATTAGTTCTTTGATTCTTGACGTACCAACAACTAGTGTGTAGACGATTGTATAGTAACTGTTGATGCATGTAAGCATTGATGCGAAGTTGAAGGAATATCTATGTAATTAAATAGTTAAGTGATGCATATGCATAGTCGCCCACGTCCTTTACACTAAAAAAGCTCATTCAAAAATTAACAATACCAACGGAACTATATTGCACGACAAATAATGCATTATAGGAATGAATCCACAGTAATTGTTTCCATCCCCTAATCAGACTAGCCATCATTATATACTACGGGCAAGTTCACATGTACAGTGCCGAATCCTGAATCCCCTCCCCCTTCCTCAGTATATTTGTATTGAGTCTAGGTTCGGTTGTTGTCAGCTCTCGTGCGCCGACGTCTCCACGTTCCGGCGTCGGCTTCGACGACGTACAGAGCCATTTTGTAGTCCGGATGCGTGCGTAGGGCTTCTCTTCAATGGGTCAGCACTTTCATGTAATCTACGGTTGGTGCTGAGACGCGACGGGATACGATTTACGAAAGTGCCAATTTCCCCCGCTAGTCTTGACGGAATTCTTCTCACTTTATAATAGTCGGCACTAGCTTATACTATAAGTGCCTGCGTGTGGAATTTTTTGTCCCGCCCTCACTCACCGCCAGCCTGTAGATACAGACAATATGAGATAGTTAGAGACACCAGCAGCACTTTTAGTTAGCAAGTGAGGTCGGCTAAACTGGTATAAGGGGGGCACTCTGTGGTTGATCTGTGGGCGTAGTGACCTTGAGGACCGATTCTGAGAGGCTCAGTCTACAAGACCAGAGACGATATGCCTGACCAGCGGTTCTCAGTGGTGCCCTTGAAGCATTGATGCGTGGCTGCATACCGTCAAACATCACCTGCAGCTACACACTACAGCTAGCACAGCTATACATCACATCAGCCTGCCCTCTGCTACTTGCTACCTCTCAACCGTCACGACTCGTTGGAGAGTTAGTGAGAAAAGAATCTGCCTAAGCGTCTGTATAGCTGTGTATGTATTGTGTTTTGTCTGGCCCGGATAGAGATACAGGCGTTCTGCTTTGCCCTCTGTGTTCATATCATCTTGATTCACTGTATCTATTCTAGTGCATGGACTGTATTGTTTAGATGACTATCAGTCTCTGTTTATGAGTCTCATTGTGCGTCAGGTCGTTTAATCCATATCATGCTTAAGAGACCATGACTCCTATATGTACACCCATTACAGACATCGTCGATGTGTCGCGTTTTTACTCGTAGTCAGTCGTGATCGCCATGGTGCTCGCTCTGAAATTCCTTGGGTGTAGGTCGTCGTTTGGAATCAGTGTGTAAAGTGTGGTGCGGCGCGGGTGTGACAGACACACCTCGTGCTGTTTGTGTTACTTCGGACCATACCCGATCCTGTGATGCGGATGATATGAACAGCAACATCATAGACTATCGCTTTACTTAGTATGGAGTAGTAAGAATACACTTATATATTAATATGATTTAAGTGAGTTAAAATATGAACCTACAGTTTATAGGATACTGATGTACACATATCCGCATAGACCAGACATGACAGACAAGTTTCAGCAGGCTTGCCCGACTTTCGCGCTTTACCATCGGCTGCGAGAATAAGCAGTGTCAGCCTGAATAGTAATGAGCATTTGGTGCGTGTGATGGTGTAGTGTGTTAAGACATTTTTAGAGTGTGTGTTGTTTAAGAGTTTTAATTTAAGAGGCACTTTAAAATATTGCGTCGTAGATTGAAGCTTGACATAATCTGCGGTTGGTATGATAATGTTAAATTGTATCCTAAGCGGAAACCTCTAATGTGTTGACTTTTAGTGAATCGTAAATCGTTCTGTGATTAGGCAGAGAGATTGCGTTTATTGTGATTGAGATGTTTGTGATTCTAGACATGCCCGCGTGTTAGTGTGTGGATGTGTTGTGTAAACAGTCAGATGTGTGTGTGTGTTGTGTGTTGCGTGTGTGTGTTGCGGTGTATGTGTGTGTGTGTGTTGTGTGTGTGTGGTATGTGTTGTGTGTGGGTTGTGTGGTTCAGGAATCCACGATGGTTTTATTTTTGAGCACCGTCTGTTGAGTTTTCCGAGACCGGCTCAGTGTGCAGATTTGTGTGTGAGTGATGATGGGGTTGTCAGTGTGACGATGTAGGTGCACTTCTTTATTCTGTACACAGAGCTCGCGATGAGGAGGGGTTGATAGTTTCTCTAAACAGGTGACAGATCTGTCTGTGTGAGCTAGCTGGTGTGTAGTTAGAATGAATGCACGGCGCCCGTAACAGACTGAGCCGTGTGGTAGACGCGAGTGAAAAGCACTGAGTTGAACCGTAACATGTTGCTATGAATAATCCAAGCTATATGTTGTTACTAGTTACATTGTTCCAATGTGAATCGTGCGGAGTTACACGCAAGCTCGACCGCGTATGCATCTCAGTTCAGCACTCTTACCGGACTGTCACTTCACCACAGCATGCGAGCCGTGTTCGATGACTGGTGCATGAGCCTGCACGGATGCTTAACAGTATGACTAGTCTGTAGTATGTTGGTTACGTCCTGATTGTGTAACAGTTTCGAGGCGTAGTGTACATTAAGCACGATCATAGTAGCAGGACTCAGGTTTCGACTGATCGACCGAGTTACTGTTCGCCACGTTGCAGCACGTCCTGTCAAAATGCTTCTTCACGTGTGAGTTAGTGTTTCCGAGAGGTTCCTATAGTTAGTTTGTAGACGAGTCGTTTCTGACCTACGAGTCAACGTTCTTCGTCGGCTCGACTTCTGCCGTTGTAATCTTGATCCAGATTCACGCGTATTACAATGACCCTTGCGTCATGAAGTATCTTTAGCCTCGAACCGATAGCATGCACAGAGGTGTGTGGTCCCACCGACGCAGAGGTGTGTGATTGTGTGTCCGTAATGAGTTAGTATTTACGCTCCAGATATGTGGCCAGTGAGTGGAGAGAGAGAGCTGTTGAGAAGGTATGCGGCGGATGAGGCGTGCCGTCCCCAGCGGTGCTGAGTTTCGCATCATACTAACCGAGTCTAAGCCCATATGTCTCACATAAACACACCGCAGAAGACGTAGTGGGTTCGGAACACCCCGACGAGGTCACGGAGCATCGCATCGCAGGGACACGGTATCTGAGAACAGCTGTCCAATAAATCATTGATGTTATATGCTACTGCAAAAGATCTTGCTGTGTGTGAGTGTGCAACAGTGTTGTGTGTCATGCCCGCCCCCCGTTCACTGATTACATTGTGCATCATTAGTCGTCTATGTAGTTATGCGTGGCGTGCTCAGTTAGGAAACCTGCCATGAGCCGCATTTCCTATTGGTATCGTTCGCTCGCAAGGCTACCTGAGTTTCTGTCCCACGTGATGCGTGACGTGTTTATACTAGGCTCCGGCTCGTCTTCCGCTTTCGTTCATTTTTTCCCTCTCTTCCCGATTGATCACTGTCTTTTTTTTTTTTCTTCCTAAACCCCCATAGCACATGCGATCAGCAGACTTCGTATATGCTTTTTTTTTTGCACCACAACAGCCACTCATTCACCCCTGTCATCTCAATTATGCCTTACATCACAAACACAAATTTCTGTACTTATGTCACACCACTATCTATCACACACCTTAAACACTTGCTATATACTACGTACTTGTGCGTTTTCTTTATTGTTTCTTTTTAAAACTGAATGCATCATATTAAGAGATTCTAAAGCTTCAGTGCTTTATCGATAAGGCGATGGAGTCATGACCTCAGAGGGAGTCTAGATAATGTAGACCCTAATACTCAGCTATGCCTGACACCTGAGCGACCAAGACTACCAAAATGAAAACACGCGGGGATGCATTTTCTTCTAATTATAGTAAAAAGAAGGCACTGCAACTAAGTTTTTGTCTTTTCTGATTTTTTTTTTTCTCTATCATCGAGAATGTATGTAGCTCAGAGATAGTTAGCACACTTGCATAAATCTCATGTCTGGGCACCTGAGTTTACCAAGCACGATCAAAGGTGAAGGCGCACAAAGCGACAGAGTCAGATAGCACATAGCACATCAGGACCGACACATGGTCTAGCCAGCATCACATCAGCTGATCAGGCACACAGGACAGCACAGCATCAGCATCAGCCCATCATCCCATAAGTTTGATAGAATTTTCGTCTAACTTTTTGTTTATCTTACTTCGTATACACATGTGCATGCTGCTAATCAATGAAAAGTGAGGAGAAATCTCATAGTTTCTCCTAAGTGTATTTATCCATCATTATGTCGTCTGCCAATTACTCCAACTCCAACACAAGAGAGTCGAGATTCCTTCCTTTTTATAACTCATATGTAATGGTTAGCTCCAGTCTCTTTCTCCTCTTGCGTAGAGCAGGCAACCTATGGGCAAGGGAAGAGTGTAGTGCGCATCTCACGCAGGAATTGAGAAGGTTTCAGCTTTTACTCTGCGGTATAGCGTCTAGGGATCAGTTAACACCGTCTAAGGAACGAGCTGAGACACGTCGCCAGGTGTTGGGGGGTGGGCTGGTGTGTGTGTGTGTGTGTGTGTATCAAGCAAACCAAGCGTTATGTACAGGCCAGACTCATTTCTCTTTTCGTGTCGCCTGTGTGTACTCTGAAACTATGAGAGTGATGTGAGCGGTGCACCGCTGTAAGTTGCTGTGATGACGATAAAAGTATATCAAATATTTGACACCACAAATAGTGTGTAGTGCGATAATTATACAGACGGACTGACTAGCGCCAATCCTGTACACTAGCGTAATTCTGGTATACACGAGTTTCTAGCATGTCTTACCATTCGCTTCAGACGAAGAAACATTAAGACACATCTACGAAAGCGTTCAGAGCAACGAAGAATCGATGCGCATTATCGCATTGTATCAAAACCAACTAGCCAGTGATACATCAAACCAGTATGCTACTA
>NC_062522.1:20064515-20069515 GCF_022655615.1 Tachysurus fulvidraco
TGCAATCCTCCCATTTAGTCTCTAAGTCCCCAGGCAGAGGCCTGAAACTTTTGCCAGCAGTCTGAGCTTCACTTAATAGAAAAGAGGGCGCCTAGTAAAGCAGTGGAGTCTTTATCTACACCCACCCAACACACACAACCCACCACACACACAACACACCACAACCCCCCCCAAAGTCTTTGTCTTATTAACCATTCTCATCACTCCCAGCTACACTCCAGTCTTCTTCTCCCTTCCTTCCTCTTTCCTAGCGGTCCAGGTGGTTGGTTGGAAGTCTGTGTGTGTCCAGGCTGCTGTGTGTGTGTGTGTGAGAGAAACTGTGGTGAAGTGAGCTTGTGAGGTACGTAATATGCCGAACCATGGAGGGGTAGGGGGAACAGCTGAACTGCATACTGATCACAAGAGCAAAAATAACAACCAAACAGGATAATGCCCCCACAATCCACTCAAATCATCAACCCTCCCACCCACAAACCCCATCTCTCTTCCGCCTCTAATCTGATCTGCCCCTCGTGTCACTGACTGTGTCGTAATGTAAGAGTAAAAACCTTCGGGGCATGCGGTTTATAGAAAAAATAATCAGCCAAACCCCAGTGTGATCAAAAAAAAAAAAAAATACACCACTGTTAACCCCCATCTGAAGCTGATTATTTCAACTATAACTGAACGTATGTTCCTAGTGTTTTTTTGGTTGTTCTGATTACTTGTATACTATAAGCAAAGTTTTTGTGGACAAAGGTTACGATTCTTATTCCATACAAGAACTGCATGGGTTTTTATTTTTAATCCATGTAATACAACCTCACACACAAGTTAGTCCTGTTCACTCCATCACTGGCCCTGTGCCTGTTTATTATAAGCTGAATAATGGTAAAACACAGGATTAGGAAAGGAGCACTTCAAGGGACGGGCTCGGGTCCGACCGTTTTGGGGAACGAGGTCGAGAGACCTAGATGGAGATGGTTTGGATGTTACAGAAATCCAAGAGGTGGATTAAATAAAACTAAGGGTAAATATAGAGGACAAGTTGCTGGAAATGATTATGGGGCAATCTACAACAGCCTCACATGAGAATGATGACAAAACAGGGCACCACCAGGGGGCTCAGCTCACCACCTCGTCTTCATATGGTCACACAGCTGACATAAACTTTCGGTTGTGTAACTGCAATATTCACAAGAAACGATTCGAGAAAACTGCGAAGCGAAGCAGCCTTTTGTGACTGCAAAGATATGAGGAGGGGATGTGAAAGAGTGCAGCACACCTGGGGCAAAATTCTACTACTTCCTCATTAAGTTAGTGGATTGGGGGATCATGGCTATTGACGAGACTTTAATCAATAAAAGGACAAGTGTGTGGTGTGTGTTGTGTGGTGTGGTGGTTGTGGTGTGGTGTGTTGTGTTGTGTGTGTGCATACCTTTATTTTTATTAGTTCATTTCACATTTCAACAAATCGTCGTTTTTTATTTTAAAACGAATGAAGGCAGTGTTCGAGAAAAGCACAACGTATGCAACGTAAAGATCCTTCGGGTCAGGGCCTCGGGGACGTCTGGTGGTTACGTTTCAAGGTTCTCTAACAACATATAATGATTCATGATAGGAAACAATAATGAAGCTATGCTTCTTTAATGAGAGCCTGTTGAGCACTTTCTCCACAGCAGGGACAGTAAGTGAGAGGTGCGATCACATCACACCCAATGAGACACTGAACTCAGGCCTTTTGGGGTCACAGCTGTTGTATGACGGCAGGCAACACCATTCACAAAATCAACATTGCTAGTGCTGGGACATAAAAAGTCTACTGTAGAGACAGTCAAAGCAGCCCAGCAATTCTCTGTTTACCTCTGTGTTTACAGGTACAGACACATGTCTCACTCACTACTCACACAACACACCGGCAAGCTGTGAAGCTATTCAGAATATAGGGTGGGGAAAGAGTCACGATCTCCCCTTCATCATCATTCGTTACCTCTGATTAGTCAGACGGACGGGGCAGATAGACTGATAGTTCAACAAGTGAACGGTACCGTGGTTAGTACATTACCCTCATCGAGCCTCAGTTCATTAGCATTCATGATGTTGGTTTGGTGATTTGAGATTCTCCCCCGATCCACAACCGATGCGGCTGGCACGTATGACACACAGCACACTGCGCGGCTGGCGAGTGTGCATGCTGACAGAGGGCGCAGTGGCTGCCGAGCCCGTCGAAGGACACGCAGTGACAAGAAATATGGACTGACTCAAAACTGTGACTAGCCTGAAGAGAGAGAGGCTTCGTGGCAACATGACAGGAAATCACCTACTGTGACTTTCACTCATATCTGTGTCGGCACAGAACAATGGGAGGAACAACCTGACCAGCATTCCTGGTATTTATACAGGAAGAGGAAGAGTGGAGTGCACTGAAATGTGCTCTGGGCTTGCTCTAGGCATAGCATAAGCTGAATATAAATTTTAGAAGATAGAAACATGAGCACTGAGCGTTCAGTCCGTCACTCTGTAAAAACCAGAGTACGAAAGCAGTTCCCACTTTTGTGGAAACAACCTGTGTGCGTTGTGTGGCATTACTTGGCATTCGGTCCGATTGTTCCAATTGTATTTTCCCTGAAACACAAAGTTGTCTAAAACAAACATTAGATACATTAACCGTATGTTACACCAAAATGGCGAACGAGGCAAAAGCGAAAAAGGAGGAGAATTTTCCAGTTTTTCTTGTATGCCTTTCTTCCACATGATGTACTGTAAATGCACACGTGGACACAGCAACACTCCGACATAGTTTGACTATGTCCCTCTACCTACGAGACGAAGGTGTGCCTGTGCAACCATTGTAGAAATCAAACAAGATCAATATTAGCTCGTTTTCTGCTGCTGCAAAGTGAGTCATTAAGAGCCCTGCTAACTGCAAATCTAGCTAACATCTAACTCCACACCTTAACTGCAGACAGTGTATGTGATGTATGCCTGAACTCTGAGACCACCTAAACCACCTAACCAAACAAACCTGGACTGCAAGCTTTGGCACCAAATCGGAGGCGTCCGTTTGTCTAAAATCAGGTAATCAGGTAGGCCACGGCGTCGTCCCGTAATCCAGCCTAGGCCTTGCTCTGTTTAAAAGAAAAAAGCCGGGTTTATTTTTAGCACTGCTGCTTAATCGGTGAATGGCTATAGTGTCATGCATCATCATCATCATCTTCCATCTGTTGAGTAGTCGTGAAACTACAGGACAATAATATTCATGGTGTCGTCTGTTTTCCCTTTACTACAGGCGTCGTCTGTCAAAGGGCAACTCAGTCAGGTCTGCGAAAACCTTAATGTAATTTAGCAACAACATGCGTAGCTACGGACAATCGTAGCTAAACAATGCGAATCTATTTTAACACAAATCATTTCATAAAAAAACTGGACAGAATCCAACATGATTTTATAACATGTGTGTATGTTACAATTTAACCAAACAAAATGCAGAATGTTAGTTAAAATTGTAGCGAGCGTCGAGGACCAGAGTGACAGAGAAAGCTACGGGAGAATGAACCACTCATGATGCATGAAAACCTAGATTTGTTAATATCTGTTCCTAAAGCATGAGATGAAGTCTGGGCATAACTGAACATGAACCCTCTCCTCCGTGATCGAGGTGTTGATGAGCACGTCGGGTTGTGCGTCCTAGGTACTCCCTCCCCCTAACAACCTCCGCACGGTGCCATTTTCCAGGAGCGCTAGTGAGAACACAACTGTGACTGATGCTAAAAAAAAACAACCCAACGATGATCCTTTTGGTCGATGGTAGGGGGGGGGATGTGAAATGGATTAGGTGCCGTTGCGGAAAAACCAGACTTTACTGGTCGTCGAAATTGCGGTGCTACGTCCCAGTGAGTACCCTACGTACCCTTGTTTGCGACGTAAACTAAAAAGCTCTACGTAAAATCTGACATTCTTTGGGGGGATGAAGCATACTCATGATAAGATCATCTAGCGAATGTTATATAGTTACACAACAACCATTACCATTACACACCTTCAAATTGTTTAACAATAATCTAAATTTCTGGTTTGTTTATATAATCTTCTTCTAATTCTATTCCCATCCCCCATCCACTGTCTTTCCACTTCAACTTTCCCTTTTCTCCTTCCCCCTCCCCCCCCCTCCCTTCTCCATTTCTTTCTTTATCCTATCTTCCCCCGCGTGGCCTTCCCTCTTCACAGCCCCCCCTTCTTCGCTTTTTTGTTTATGTAAAAGATTCCATTCCACTGTGCGGTAATGTATATGGGTGGTGATACTAAATGCTTCCTAATCTGTCTATTCTATTCTTCTAATGCTCTCGTTTCTAAATTCTAATTCTATTCTTCTATCTACAGACCCCACTTACACTGTTCGACCCTTCTACCCCAATCATCCTCTCTCCCCTCCTCCTCCTCCCCTCTCCTCCTTATCTTCTTCTTCCACCCTACCACCCCCTTTTACACAACAGTAACGGTGTCTTTCTCTGGTGATTATTCCACACCAAGCCTCTGATTGTAGTAGCAGGCCGCGTAGAGATTTTCTGTTCATGCTTGCTGGTACAGGCGTGCATACCACCTTGCACAGCCCGAAAGATATTCATCACACATGAACCCGACAGCAAAAATAGTGCAACGTTTCCCCTTAAAAAAAAAACCCACAATGGCGGCGGACTGACGCTTACTCCCCGGATATCTAATCCTTCTTCTTGACACAACACAGACCACACCACACACACCTCACACCCACTCGGCGTCTATCAATCCACGGCTGCCGCACTATTCAAAGATAATGTACATTCTTTCAAAATAAAAAGTGGTTGGGCTGTTTAATAATACAAATATAATACAAAACTAAAAAGGTGGATATGGTGAACACAAACGCGAACAAACGCAAAAAATGGAAAACAGGATGGAATAATGCCAGAGGTGAAACGAATTAACATCTCTGCACAACGGAAGGGACACTTATGGTGACGGCAGTTTCCTTAATTGTGCCC
>NC_062522.1:20074515-20122766 GCF_022655615.1 Tachysurus fulvidraco
CTAAATGCAACTGTTTCTATTTCCTTTCGATTATCTCTCTAAACATAAATCTCCATAAATACACTAAAACTTCCAGAGTCCACTATGGGAATATCTCTGTGATCTGTGCCTATCAGACCAGACAAATTTCTCCCCAATGATTAATTCCGACCTAATTGAATATATTAAAGACAGTCCCATTCGCTCGGCCCGTGCTGCTGAGCCGGGATCTCTGCTATCGACGTGGAGAATCAACAGTAGCATTAGTATTAGCATTAGCACGCTTGGCCTCAGTACACAGAAGGAATAATTCTCTAATGGCCTTGCTGTTTGGACTTGTAGGAGACGCAGAGGCATAGATTATAATCTCGCAATTAGCGAAACAAGGTTTTATTGATTGCCGTTCTTGGTCCTCGGGGCTCCGTGCTAGTGATTGAGAAAGCAGAGCACAGAGAGGAGAAGGAGAAGAGCGAGCAGTTTGTCCTGAAGAAGAATTGGTTAGAAATAAACTAAGACTTTGAAAAGGGAAAGAGGAAGTACTCTGTAGAGCTAACAACTAGCCTGAGAGATTGCGACCGATGTATCATCTTAAGTGTTTTGGCAAGCTTTTACCTCACCTATTTTTTTTTACTCTCTTATAAATTCTCCCTGCGTTAATCATAACGTGCTGGTCATCTCTGTTCAGCTCCAGCCCACACCGTCCCTTTTATACATGAAGCCATTGACCACGTCTTCTCCAGCATCGTTATACGAGATCATAAATATAGTTTACGTGACCTAGCCGTTGTAGATCAGTGACGAGGGAAAACCACGCCGATGACATCACTGTGAGCTGAAAGTCCAGGGGCCTCAATCACTTCAATGCTGGAAGAATTCAGACTCATTCTGCTTCACAGAAGGTCACAGGAGTGGCGAGTGTGCTCACAAAATATTTTCCGAATGTAAATACACCCTGTAACGTTACATACCACATTCATCACCAACACTTTCCAGCGCTTAATATCTTTCTTTAGTTATTTAATATTTTATTACAGCCCAGAGGTGATGAATACGTTGCCATCAACACAATTTTTACTTTGTTTCTTTTGTTCATACACGACACACTGAAATAAAGGAACCAACATACAAACAGGAACTATGAGAAAACTGGGTTCGGGTCCATTTCTTAGTGCGCGGGAATTTGAAACGAGTTTTTTCTTTTCATTATGGAAAGTCTATGGTACATTGAGAAAAAAAAGGTTGTTGAATTTACGTAAGTCACACGCGTCCGTCGGGTCCATGTTAACACAGATTGTTTTCATGTATTGTTTAGAAACTCTACGTAATATAGTTTCTTAAATCTGACTGACCACATATTCCATTTAGTAAACCCAAACGCTACTTTTACCTGTGTGTATGTATGTGTGTATATATATATATATATATATATATATATATATATATATATATATATATATATAGAGAGAGAGAGAGAGAGAGAGAGAGAGAGAGAGAGAGAGGGGAGAGAGACTAAAAACTGGGATCTTTTCTTGATAGCTAAAATGCCTTAAAATCACATGGAAAATACAGAGACTAATCGATTGAAATATATTTTCGCTCCGGACCAATTTCGAATGATTTTTTTTACATGGAAAAAAAATTGGTTTTGATTCATTAGGAACATTTCTAATTGCTGGCTGTGGCACTAATGCATTTAAGCGCACCGGAAAAAAAATAATTTTAGTGTTTGTTCATACTGTGTTCGTGCCACACAAACTGATGTTTGTACTCGTTATGTTTTTAAATTTTTTATATATATTTTTTTTTACTTCATTTGTCTCTTCAGTATTTCTTGTCGTGTGACACTGTGTGTGTCTTCTCAACCTCGAGCGATATTGCTCACCTCATCCTTAAAAATCATTTGTTCCTTCTTGAACAGCTAATATAAACTCTACACTTGTTTGGGGGAAGGACACCGAAGGGCAGTGGAAAAGAATTCTGCTTCCTGGTTTCTGGTTCCAAAAGGTGTAGTGTGAGGAAAATATATATATATATATATATATATATATATATATATATATATATATATATATATATATAAAACAAAGTTGACCTCTTTGTAAATGGCTATGTATTATTTTCCATTGAAATAAAGAAAAACTATGCCTTTTATAGCCGATATCGATTTCCCAGGTAGCTTTGCATCACGACAAAGCAGCTCAGACCTGGATCGACTGGCGTCTTGTATGACACACACCTAAGGGACGACAGGATCATATAATTTGATCAAAGGCAGGACAGCAGGTGTGTGTAGACAGACTGGACTTAACTCATTTTACAAGAGTCTGATTGAAGTTTGCAGTCCACTGTGACTGACAGGAAGCCTGCTGATTGACTGTGATTGGGGATTTTATATCATTGGCTCATTTTCACTGATTAAAGAGTAGCCATGCTGCCAGTAAACTCCTGCCTTTGTGTGTGTGTGTGTGTGTGTGTGTGTGTGTGTGTGTGTGTGTGTGTGTGTGTGTGTGTGTGTGTGTGTGTGTGTGTGTGTGCTCTTGTGTTATGTGTACATATGCGTTCTGTGTGTGTGTTTTTTCCCTGCTGGTCTGAATTACAGCTGAGTGCATTACCGTGATTTACAACTTCCTCCCGCTGTTTAGATTGAAAAGAGAGAGAGAGAGATAAAGAGAGGAAGAGAGAGAGTGAAGCAGGCAAATATGCGTTCAACCCTCTAGCCTACCTCTCTCCATCTTTTTTTTTTTTTTTTTTTGTGAAACAAAAACAAAGAGAGAGCCTGCCAAAATATTTCTATAGCCCAATCGCTGACCAAGCAGAGAATCAGAAGACAAAGCAGAGAGAGAGAAGGCTGGCAAGTGAGATTTGATGTCACAGCAAAAGCACTCATCCCTCTCTCCCTCTCTCTCTCTCTCTCTCTCTCTCTCTCTCTCTCTCTCTCTCTCTCTCTCTCTCTCAAACTGCCCCACAACACTCCCTACCCATCTCCGGCTGTTTAGAATACCTCTCTGACACCGGATTGCTAACAAATGCAGCTGGGTGTTTACTTAAAGGGTTCGGGTTGCCAAGTCTGGCCCGATACCTTCTTTAATACCATTATTACAGACTGGAAATGAATGACATGGCTCAGTTAAATGGGCTTTTATTGGGCCACCCACTTAAGCGTGGCTTTTTTCTTTGTATACATGGTGTTATCAATCTCACAATCCACCCAGCGTCCTCAATGTTTAAAAAGCCATTAGATAAACATTGCTGCACTTCTCCATCTGCTGTGTGCTCAGCGTGATGAAACCCACAATGGCACCGTTTTCATTTTGCCACTTTTAGACAGAAATCTCTACAGCAGAATATCTTTAATGCTTATATGCTAGTGATAAGAGGAGAGAAGCTTGTGTTTGAAATGAATTAATGAGGAAGTTAGAAAATATCATTTTGGAAATAAAGAAGTTTAATACCGTAGCTCACGCCTCGTGTGTCGTTTGGACCTGCAGTCTGCAGTGATGACCTTCTAGCTAGACAAATGCTTTTGGTAAGTGTGAAGTCTGTGGACAGATATAGACTAAATTGACAATGTGTCTGTTCACACTGACAAGTGAGTGAGACACACACACATACACACACACACACACACACACACACACACACACACACACACACACACACACACACACACACACACACACACATACAGCTGGGAAGGACTGATAAACACAGAATTGGGCATTGAATTAGTGTTTGCAGCAGACAGACAAATACTCTGTTTATTGTATCTTTTGTGTGTGTGTGTGTGTGTTTGTGTGTGTGTGTGTGTGTGTGTGTGTGTGTGTGTGTGTGTGTGTGTGTGTGTGTGTGTGTGTGTGTGTGTGAGGAGAGAGTGAGAGAGAGATTTGATAGTAAAAAGAAGAAAATGGAAGCAAAATCTTTACAACAAAGTGTTACCATACACAGCTTAGACACACACACACACACACACTATTATTATTATTATTATTATTATTATTATTCAGATTCCACATTATGTGATCGTCAATGACCACATTTTTCTGTGTTACTCAGCAAAGTGACAGATAGGTCTTTTTGTTGCTGTTGCTGTTGTTTGTTTTTACATTTTGCCACATATCTTAAAACCCATGCACTGTACAGACAGAATTTGAATTACAGCCAGTTCTTCTGGTTTCTTGGCATATAGCATGAACATATTTTCAGAATTCGAAATATTTAGCCTTCAATACAAATGTATTCGTATAGCTCTTTTAACAATTGACATTGTCTCAAAGCAGCTTTACAGAACATCAAGAAATATAGTACATACATACAGAGATTAAACATATTTAAATGTGTTTGTATTTATCCCCAATAAGCAAGTCGGAGGTGACTGAGGGGATTGTGGCAAAGGAAAATCTAGATTTTTTTAAATATTTATAATATTTTGTCCCTTCTACTTGCAACATTCTCTTGCAGACTAGGATTTGCATGAACCTTCCAGGCGTGTACAATATACTGAGGTGGTCTGGTGAACATCAGTACAGAGTGGAATAACGTTCTAATAGCATGTTTCAGAAAACAAGCTGAACTTTGGTTTACTTTGTGTACTATTTAGTGTTCTGTTCTGAATCTATTCATGACTGGGTCATACTGTATATGATTTCTTTAGTGTTAGATGCCATTTAGAAAGAACTTGTGAAGCCACGATGCTTGTGCCTATATATTTAGGCAACACACACACACACACACACACACACAAAAGAGAGAAAGCCCACTGTCCTGACTACAATGTGGCTACTTGTGTAAATGTCTGGATAATTCTGATACGTTGATCAGTGTGTGTGTGTGTGTGTGTGTGTGTGTGTGTGTGTGTGTGTTTGTGTGTGTGTGTGTGTCATACTAAAACCAGAATATATAGTCCAACTCACCTTCCTTCTGGCCTCTCTCTCTCACACTCTCTCTCTCTCTCTCTCTCTCTCTCTCTCTCTCTCTCTCTCTCTCTCTTTCTTTCTCTCTCTTTCTCTCTCTCTCTCTCTTTCATTCTTCTTCCCTTTCTCCCTAACACACACACAAAAGACATTTATTCCCTTGAGTGATTTGTTGATTATTATGAAAGATAATTTGGCAATTCATTATCCAGTCACAGCATCACAGGCAGATATTATTGAGTTAGTTCTTGAGTCATCTTTAGAGAATAAACTCATCAAATCTGCAATTTAATCACCCTTTATTTATTTCAGCTAAACTCTCTCTCTCTCTCTCTCTCTCTCTCTCTCTCTCTCTCTCTCTCTCTCTCTCTCTCTCTCTCTGTCCCCATTTCCTTATCATTAATTCCATTTTTCTCCCCCACGTCACCTGACTGTCCTCTGTAATGTCTCAGTAGTGTGTCTTTTCCAGTCGGCCGTGCAGTTATAATGACCTGTTAGCTCTGACCCGACACAGTTCAGCCAGCAAGCTTCCCCTGTCCAATGTAAAAAAGAAACAGAAACAGAAGGACAGATATGAAGCAAGACGTTTTTGACCGGACAAAATTATTCCTCCTCTATGCTCCTGTCATTTTATTTATTTTAGCCTTGTAAGACTCTGTCCTTCAGATTGATTGGCAGATCAGACCTGATACTGAGGTCAAAACATACTTGTCACACAGTTTTTTTTTAGATTTGGTGTGATTATAGCAGAAAAAAGAAAATGCTTGATTTTGGAAAACATTAAGGATCTTAGATGAATGACAGCATTAAGAAAACAAAGATAAAATTTGTATAATGTGCCTTTTTAGAAATGGGACAATAAAACCAATGTCTTTGGTAAAGTATATACAGTGGTTAGGGATGAAGTGGAAAATCACTTGAGTATCGCATTAATTGAACTGATATGGAGTTATCAGTAGTGGGGCATCACGTCGGTGGGTGCAGCGGGTAGCGCTGCTGCCTTACAGCTCTAGGGTCCCGAGTTACCGATGTGTTTAACATGTTCTCCCTGCATGGCTTTCCAAAAACATGCTGCTAGGAAGACTGGCTATGTGACTGCCCCTAGGTGTGAATGAGTGTGGGAATGTGTGGGTATGCCTGTTTGTGTGTGTGTGTGTGTGTGTGTGTGTGTGTGTGTGTGTGTGTGTGTGTGTGTGTGTGTGTGTGTGTGTGTGTGTGTGTGTGTGTGTGTGATTCAGAGCGTGTTCTCAACCTCACACCCGGGGATAGACTCCGGATCCATCCTGGCCAGGATAAAGAGCCTACTGCAGCTAAATGAATGAGCAGTTGTAGTCAGAGGGTGTTTGGTGATATTAAATCTTGCTAATTGAAACCTGGGCCCACACTGGCATGCCGTGAGTCAGCGTGAAGCTTGAAGTGTGGAGATGCAGCAAAGTGCCTGAGAAGCAGTGTGTGTGCACGAGTACCGTTGTAGGAGTTTATAGGTAAAGAAGCACATCACACATCTTCACATTCAACGCAGAGAAGCATTAATTGACCTTACAGTTATAGTTTCATGGCACGTGATCACCGAGGCATGTGGAGATTATTGGTGTATTTAAACGACAACGCAGCATGAGATCGTTCTCGACGTGAAATCAAATGATCGATTCAAGATCTAACGCATGTATAAATAATCTAATCCTCTAAGCAGTAACTTTTAAATTTCCTTCTTCCTGTTGTCAGAAGTAGCCAGTGCCACCAGCCAATCAAATCAATCCAACCTCAGTGACATCACACACACTTAATAAAGCCTGACAGAAATGGAGTTGGCCTGGTTTATGAGGAGAGCGACTAGAGGCCAGGTTTGTGAAGAGATGTAAAAAGGCAATTGGCAAAAAAAAAAAAAAAAAATCCAATTTCTGCCATATGAAAGAGAGGGAGTTAAACTCTTATGTCTGTTCTTATTAACTCCGACTGGTCAGACAAGGCTGCTAATCTAGTGCTTTTCTTTGTGTATGTTTTAAATAACTTGTGTAGGGGTGTTACAGAGGCAGAAGAAGAAAGAGAGAGAGAGAGAGAGAGAGAGCGTTGCTGCTCTGGTCTTGTGTTACAGTAACATGAGTCTTGTGGCTTTGTTATGTCTGAAAAGCCTGATATTATTTCAGAGTGTAGAATAGATACTAGAAAGCCTACATATGTACACACACACGCGCGCACACACACACACACACACACACACACACACACAATGCCACAGCAACACATGCACAAGCACATTGGAGGGTTAGATATTTTAGCCTAAGCCATGTGCTGTAAGAGGAATATGGGGATGAGCAGATGGTGTGTAGGCTCCGTGTTCACAGCTATATTTGTGGCTTGATAAGAATCGGTGTGTACAGTAAGTGGTGTGATGGGCTTTAACTTCCAAGTGTGATTAATTAATTGTTTGTTGCTGCTGAAGATCTGAACCCATTTCACCCATGGAGTGTGGAGTGGTCACTGCAGAATAGGTAAATATTTGCGTGGGTTGATTTGACACACGCAACCTCCATTCGCTCTCATACACACACACACACACACACACACATATATCCAGTCACACTGAAGTGTGCGTCTGGTCTTAGGGGTAATTTATGATGGGTGCCTACTGCCAGCCAAATAAAAACAGATGACTCTCCAAAACGTCTGCTTCGATAAAGGCACACACACACACACACACACACACACACACACACACACACACACACACACACACTGGGATTCTGAGATAAGTGGCTTGCTTTGTCTGTACTGTTTGTGTGCAAGGTTAGGATGCATAGACATAAATCATTTGTGTCACTGCACTAATATAAGCAGATAAGTGCATATTAGAGAAAGGAGGAATCTGTCACCACACACTCTCCCTCTCTGTCTCACACTTGGACTTATTGACACACCTAATAAACACCAAACCACAGCTCCCCGAATCACACTACTGAATATTTCACAAATATTAGACCTGGACCACACTGGCGTACAGTGTGGTCCAGGTTTAATGAGCATAGTTGCCGACTAAAACCATCTCCAGCGGCTCCTAACACTATTTCTAATCTAGGGATTATTGTAACAGAGCTGTACTGTTTCACACATATACAAGTGTGCATGTGTGTGTGTGTATTTTTAGATAACAAATGTTAATATCATATTTATCTCTTTTTAAAATCTTCTTCAAGGTCACAATCTTTTCGAAATTCTCATCCAGCTCTAAGAAAAGTACTAAATAGTTAGAGGTTTGTGGTTCCAACTTGCAGAACAAGCTTCACGTTAAATCTATTTGGATTAATGAAGCTCTTGGTGTAATAAACTAGACAAAAATAACTTTATGGCCAAATGGCATCTGTTGTGTTAAGACTGAAGCTCACATGGTCATATGGTTGGACATCTAATCAGTCTGCCAGCATACAATGGATTAGATTAATGCCAGAGATGCTTGGAAACCTTCCCAAACTAGACAGATTTTTTTTTCCCCCTGCTCATATTTACTTTTTTTTTTTTCCCTTTTTTTCTTCTTTTCAGTCTCTCTTTGCCTTCCATCTTCTCACTAACTGTCTCTTCAACTGTTTCATATAAAAGGTGTTTTGTGTGTGTGTGGGTGTGGGTGTGTGTACTCGTTCCTAAGCTAATAAAGCAACAGCAAACGTGTTGAGCGTATCACGCACGCGTTCTAGATATTCTCAGAAATTTGATAGCATTCATTTTAGAGTGGCTCTTCTGCTCCAGTTAATGAAGGCTCTAAATTGAAACCCTTAAACTCAACACGGACACCATCTTGCATTCAAATTGAGTTCTAATATCCTTGAAAATTGAACTGAGGGACACAATGGAACAGTTTGCAAACAGAGAACAAGGAGATCAGCAGAGTCAACATGTCTTCTGGTCGCATAGGTGCTATTTAAAAAAAAATTGGCCAAATATACACTAAACACTTTTCTTGTTTAGACTTAAGGAGAGACCACATACACACACACACACACACACACACACACACGTTACATCTGTAATGCACACAATTACATTCTGTATTATGAATTATGCATTTGTCCAAATCGTTCAGCTGGTACATCCTTGAGATTTACATTTCATCATCAAGGACGTTCATTGTGGCTTGAGTTTAATGCTACTTACAAACTCACTCACTCACTCTGTCTGTCTCTTTCTCTCTATCTCCCTCTGTATTTCTCTATTCTGTTTCTGATGTTTTCTGTCTATTACTGTCCTGTGCAGCTGCACCCAAAGTAAGTCTCATTGGCTTTGGTTCTGCTCTCAGAAGCTATGGTTTTAGCAGGATTTGATGAATCCATGCGTGTATTGAAGTGAAGTGATGAGCCTTGTTTGTCCATGACGGTCTAGAGGATTGTTGAAGCACTTACTTTACATTTTCTAACAAGTAAACTGACATCTTAACTCCCAATCAGCAAGGAATCAGTTCAGCATGATTCATTATAAATTCTGCACACAAACGTTATATAAGACTGTGTAAAGACTTATCGGACATGGCAGTTTAAGGAGGAACAGTCTAGAGTTGTTAGAGTTGAAGATAGGGAAGTGGTCTTCTGAAGTGAGAAGACAGGTGGACCTAGGGGTTAAGGTGTTTGACTACTGATCAGAAGGTCATGAGTTTGAATCCCAGGTCCACCAAGCTGCCCGTCCTGGGCCCCTGAGCAAGGCCCTTAACACATAATTGCTCAGCTGTATAAATGAGATAAATGTGGGGCATAAGGGCATCTGCCAAATGCTGTAAATGTAAATGTTTCACAGAAAGCTGGTGCAACATCTGGACAGCTGCTGTTACAGGACAGCTGCCTTAAGAGTCCAGTTTGCCTGGAGGGAAGTCGATGTTAGATTAAGCATACACCGTCGATGTTGGATTAAGCATGCTTTTAAGAGAAAGGGTTCTTTGGTGATTTGAGCTCATTTGGGGTGATGCATGTTTATGAAAAGTAATACATATACAGTATACTCACTATCGAATACTGTGCTTTGCTATAATAAACTGTGGTACTTAATACAAAGAATGATTATTATGCCAGCAAGAATTTGCTGTGGTGCTTCATGGGACTTATATTGTTAGTGAATATTATCCTGGACATGTCTTAACATTCTTTCTTATTTCAGTTACTTAAAGAATATTGATAGCAAAAGACTCAGAACTCTATATTCAGCACAAATTGCGTTGCCATAATATGTGATTAGCATACAAGGGTGTAAAAAAGTGTTTGCCCCCTTTTCGATTTGTTTTTTGTTTTTTTTTTTTCATGTTTGTCACACTTTAATATTTCAGATCATCAAACAAATTTAAATATTAATCAAACATAACACAAGTAAACAGTTTTTAAATGCTTGCTCCTAAACTTAATAACTGACCCAGTCTCTTTCTTATGGTGGAGTCCTGAACACTGACATTAGCTGACTAGCTCAGGCAAGTGAGACCTGCAGTTCTTTGGATGTTGTTGCTGGGTCTTTTGTGACATCTTGAATGAGTCATCGCTGCGTTCTTGCCGTAATTTTGGTCGACCGGTCACTCCTGGGAAGGTTCACCACTGTTCCATGTTTTCACCATTTGCGGATAATGGCTCTCACTGTGGTTCACTGGAGTACCAAAGCTTTAGAAATGGCTTTATAACCTTTTCTCGACTGCTAGATCCCAATTACTTTCTTTCTCATTTGTTCCTGAATTTCTTTGGATCCAGGCATGATGTGTAGGATTTGATGATCTTTAGGTCTATTTCAGTTTGTTAGTCAGGTCTTATTTACGTGATTTCTTGATTGAGAACAGGTGTAGCAGTAATCAGGCATGGGTGTGGCTAGAGAAATTAAACTCAGGGTTTTTTTTTGTGTGTGTGTTTAAAAAGCCTTCATTTAAAAACTGCATGCTGTGTTTACTTGTGTTATCTTTGACTAATATTTCAATTTATTTGATGTTCTGAAACATTAAAATGTGACAAATGTGCAAAAAAATTTACACCACCGTATATGTGCACCTTTAAAATTGGTTAGAATTAAATATTTTTCCACGAATGAGCTTGGGGATTTATAATACTAAATATACTTTTACAAGAGTTTTAAGTACCGGATTATGCAAGCCAGAGTCTTTATTACAGCGTGTTGCTAAATTCGTCCTGTTTATTCATTCATATTAAACAATACACTGATTTAAGATTTGTGTGACTTTTTTTTTTTCTTTTAGAAAGGCTGTTTATGAGGGAGTGTCTATGGTCAGGAAACTGTGCTTTCTAACTTTAGTATAGTTGTTTAACTATAATACTACAACATACTACTAAAACTCTACCATGAGTTTCTAAATGGTTAAAAAGACACTGATGTTTGAATCAAACGATTCCGAATCCGAGCAAAAAAACAGTAAAAAAAAAAAAAAACTCCTGTCATGTTGGATATACTTATTTATAGTTCAGTATGGCCAACATAATGCTGATTATTAAGCTGCTTCATAATAAATAATGTTCTTATCAAAATGTTTAATAAAATGATTAAATCTGGTTCTTGAACATTTATAACGCAAGTACAGGTTTTTGGATTGCATTGCAGCTACAAAACAGACTCAATATTTTTTTTAATTCTGGTAGACAGACAGACAGAGAAACAGACAGAGTCAGATGGACAGACAGATAGATAGACAGACAGACAGACAGACAGACAGATACAGATAGATACATTAGCAGCAGTCATAGTAAAGACTATAAAATTAGTAGAGATTGTTATCTCCTAAGCAAAGTAGCAATTCAGGCTCCTTTTGTCTTTAGAGAAGTTACCATTCTCCATTCCCACATTTAAACAGACCTCCTGGTAATCCAGAGCCTGGTTGTCAGAGATCATAGACATGTGAGAACTCTCCAGAGGACGTGGCAAGAGACTCTCTTCACACAATGGCTCTCGATGTTTACAACAGACAATTTAGTTTCCTTCCAACAATTATGAGGGAAATTGAATCTCAGGAAATGTTCGTTTTCGCGTCCATTAGACCAAACAATAACAGGGAGGCCCCAAAGCTTTACAAAGACATCTGTCTTCAAAGGGACCATTTAGAAAATTAATATCCAAACCCTGGCAGGAAAATATCACCAATGAGAAAATCACATTGAAGCCATTGGCATTTTTTCCACTAATTAAACTTCGGCCGGGAAAACAAAGGTATTCATAAGCAAAAGTGGGAATAGTGGCTTTAACAATTGCTTTAAAAATAAACCCACTGCATTACAGAACTAAAGTCAAATATAGTATTAGAGTAATAAGACTAAATATAGAAGCTGCTTCTATTATTTGTGCAAGATCTGGTGTAACACAAAGTCTAATACCTGGTCTATACTTTAGGCAGTTCTTTTTTCCATTGTACTTTCCTGTATGTCAAGTTTTATTATGTTACCTCATGTTAGTGGTGTAGCAATGCCATTTGCCAAAAATATTCCACTTGACTTCTCAGCCTTGGGGAAAAGGTGAATTATTGTGACATGCAAGCAACAGAGGTCTTTTATGTAAGAAATATACACTAGTCAGGTAAAATCAGAGGTCCTTGAATCCTTGTCTCTGTCCTCTTGCTCAGCCGTAGATTTGCTAAAAGTATTTGTTTGCAAGATAAATGGCCGTTCGGTGAGAGAAGATGACAGGCAACACAAAGATGATATTGAATTGATTTCTGAAATGTTGCAGAACTGACTGTTTGATGTATATGGGCAGACATGAATCATAAAAATTCTATTAAAAAAGCTCTTGAATGGTTGACAGCAGAATATTATTTCTGATGATTAATTTGACTCAGTCATTATGGAAGGGGCTCCAGTCAGATCGCCTCCCACAAAATTGCTTTTCATTCCCCCTTGAATACCCCTGCTGCTCCTCTCTCTCTCTCTCTCTCTCTCTCTCTCTCTCTCTCTCTCTCTCTCTCTCTCTCTCTCTCTCTCTCTCTCCCCCTTAGTATGAGTTTTCCATTCTTGTACAACGCAGTCATATATTTTTTTTGTCTGGCCGATCCGCATTTAAATGACATAGTTGATCAGAGAAAAATTCAGAGGTGTGCATGAGAATGTACAAGAAAAGAAAGACACGATAGCAAATCATTCTTTCATCCAGGGACGATGTAATCTACTGATACAGTAGCACATGCTGATTGCAGCCACGCATAATTCTATGTTCCAACCATCTTGGAGCAATTTGGGGCAAATTCAGGATGACTAATTACTAATCAGAGCCTGCTTTCCATAAGCACCATAGCGTCATCTTGACTGTTAGTCAGACATCACAATAAAATTGCTAAAGTATCTGTTTCATTTGTGATTGAAAAGTAAACTTGGTCCGCTTATGTATGTATGGCTTTCTCATAAAAAAAATGTTCCTCTCTCTCTTTTTTCAGCAGAATTACTCTGGGCAGGGAGGAGGCAGTGGGAACGGAGGAGGTGGTGGTGACGAGGATTATGAGATTCCTCCTATAACTCCACCAAACCACCCTGAGCCTCCTTTGCTGCATCTGATGGATCCAGAGTCCGGCTATTTGTGTCACTCGCTGCCCCATAACGGCCTGATCAACCCGTACTCATACCCCGAGCTGCCCGCGCTCATGATGTCCAACATGCTTGGACAGGACGGTCACCTGCTCTCAAGCCAAATGCCCTCGGTGAGTCTCAATCACAGGGTTCTTTGGGCGGGAAGACGGCAAGAGAACTGAGCAAGACTGGACGAATGACCTTATTAGCTCTCATATAGCACAGTATTGCCCTTTTGCTATATGTAAAAAAGAGGGGATGTTGAGAGCTACGAATAGTTACTGATAGATCAGTCATAAAAGTGTGAAATTTATTACTCCTTCCATGATTTTTCAATTCACTGATCTGAAATTAACAGAAAATCAAGCAAACCCTGTAATATTCGGCTTGGAATTTTTGAAAATTACCAAAGATTATCAGCAGATTTGCTCCAAGACAAGATTTGGGTTTGATGGCATCACAACACGCATTTAGCCATCAGAGTAAAAGTTACATGAAAAAGTTTGTGGTTGCAATTTTGCCAATTCTAAAAAAAAAAAATGCTCCTGAAAAATTCAGGATGAACAGATTTACTGGATGGACAGCTCTACATTGCAGTCAATTTATAATCATATCCTCTGCGGCTCATCTCCATCTGATCTCAAAGCAAAAGGGCTGCTGAATAAATTCATCAGTGCCTGTTTTGCTCGGGTATTGCTCAAGCATTTATTCTATCACTGTTAGCATACAGTACAGTCTATTCCTCCTGGTCTTGCTCAGGTATTGAAATGTCAGTTATAAAGAAACTACACTGTCATGTAAAAGCAGGCAAGCCGTAAATAATAAGGATACTCAGTGAAAATATATAGTGTCCATTGATTTTTATTTTCAAAATGATTTTTTTTTTCTGCTGCTTACTTGAAATATTGAGGGGGAAAAAGAATATTTTGGATATCTGTAATGCCAGCAAGCAGAAAAGAGAGATTACAGAGTCTTGTGTTGAATGGATGACGACGGATTGTGAAAGCAACTTCTCGAGGAATTTTCTCTGTCGAAAGCTATAGACTGATAGCTGTAGTGATTGCGAGAGAGTTACTCATGACTCCAAAACATCGACCGGTTGATACTACTAATAAAAGAGACACTGTGAGAAAAAGGATAGAAATCACACATTACTTGTATGCACTACAAAATGCTGGTATTCAGCTGTGGAACCTCTACAGCTTAGTTTTCGTCTAGTACAGACACATATACAGTAGACACAGCAACTCAAAGCTAGAGAGTATTTTCCTGCAGAGACAAATTAGTAAGAAACAGTAGGTAGCTTTTGGTGTGTCATTTGGTCCGACATGGTGTGGTTTTGCTGAGAATTTATTTGTGCTGGCTTGGCTTTGACGTGCACAAAATCTGTGGTGATGAAATACATCAGACACATCAATAGGTCGGTGCATATTTTCCATCATCAGAAAAAGGAGGGAAAAAAGCCATTAGGGTTCATCTTCCTCCCAACGCTCAGCTGGTAAAAGAGAGAGAGAGAGAGAGAGAGAGAGAGAGAGAGAGAGAGAGAGAGAGAGAGAGAGAGAGAGAGAGATCTGTTTTCATTAGATGTGGTTTAGAACAAGGGGAAAGGGAGAGAGAGGGAGAGTGTGTGTGAGAGAGAGAGAAATAAAGAGATGAGAAAGAGAGAGCGGGATGGAAGAACGAGAGAAAATGTGGAAGAAAGCAGGCTGAGTGAATGAAGAGGAAGAAGGAAAATGAGTTTGAGTGGAATTGAATTGAATGTCTTCAATACTGAGAGAGATTTGTTTGTTTTGTTTTGTTTTGTTTTTAAGAAGGGACACAGCTTCCATTTCACAAGTCATCAGTAATATTAGCTTTTAAGCAAGAAATTGTCTTGCTCTCATTCCTTATGACAGTTTTTATGCCAAAAGCTACTTTCATTTTTAAGATGGCCATAAGAGCAAAACAGTACTATTATAATCCACCATTGTGTGTTATTGTGTGTTATTATGTGTTAATATGAGCATCCAGCAATTGAATTGTTTTCTTCATGAACACGATACTTTTAATTCTGAAAACTCAGAGGTTGTGAACCGAGCTCAGTAACCAATATAGCTCAGTCCCTGGTGGAGCTCTGAGAATAGCTAAATTGTGTGTTGGGGATGTTGAGCTCATCACCTTGCTGCATTTTTGCCTTGAGGCAAAGTTTTTAACCTCAGTTTTTTAGTACAGCAAATATAATATGAATATGCTAGCAGTAAGTTTACCCAAACTCCATTCCCTCAAGTAGCAAATAGGTTTAACCGCCAAACTGTAGCTCCAACCATCATGCCAGATCAAAATATCAATAATTTACATTGAAATCTATGGAATTATTCACAAATATATTGTGTATTCAAATCGATTGTGCCGTACAACTAGCCTAGCATTAATTTTTCAGCTGCCTTATTAGACCCGATCCACCAGCTTCATCAGTTGATTGAAAGCCATTTACCCATTTGCCAAAAGGCCTAAGATTCCTTCAGGAGAGAGTATCAAATATTTCCAGATGAACATGATATCTATTCTTGATGCACTGATGCAGTTGGCAGGGCTCCCACTCGTCTCGCTAATGCGCTACCTGTCATAGCCTCTTCCAGTGGCCCCAATGCATTAGACATCCAATATCCATGATCAAGTGGCACGGATCTTATCAATCAACCTCAGGAAGGTACTGTACAAATTTTCTGAAGAAGGAAGAGGAGATTTGATCTAAGTGGAAGTACTAGGTACACAAGCATGCGGCAAGCAACAGTTAACAAACTGTTACAGGTTATTGTAAACACTTCGGTTAATGCAGCTTTCTCTATTTTAGTGACAGGAACTTTTGTGAATACAATCATGTTATTGACAATCATGAACAATTTGTATTCCTCTTATGTCACCCAGAATATTTTCTCACTGCTACACAATGAATGTTCCTGTTTATTTAGTATTTCCACTCACCATCCACTAGGAATACATGTACACCTGCATATTCATCTAATCACGACAGCAGCACAGTGTCTAAAAGCATAAATACAGGTGTTGAGCTTCAGTTAATGTTTACCTCAAACATCATTTTCCGGTGTGACTTACATACATGGGGCATGGGGCAGTCGTGGCATAATGGTTAGAGAGTCTGACTCCTAACCCGAAGGTTGTGGGTTCGAGTCTCGGGCCGGCCACGACTGAGGTGCCCTTTGAGCCCCCAACTGCTCCCCGGGTGCCGCAGCATAAATGGCTGCCCACTGCTCCGGGTTTGTGTTTGGATGGGTTAAATGCAGAGAAGGAACTCTGAGTATGGGTCACCATACTTAGCCGTATGTCACGTCACTTTTTCACTTCATTTATAATACTGAGCAGTTGGGTCTTGCTCAAGAGCACAGCAGTGTTAGCAGCTTGCCAGTGGTGGATTTGAGCACTTGGCCTTCCCATCCATAGTCTAAAATCCTAACCATGGTCATGTTGATGAGAGCGATCAGAGGAGAATATGAGCAGACTGGAAGACTATTGTAAATCATATCATCACTCTTTACGCAGAACCTTACAACAACCTTAAGGTGGATGAGTTACAACAGCAGAAGACCACATCAGGTTCCATTCTAGTCAGCTGAAATCACAAACCTGAGAATATCAAAGCACCGATTCATCCACACTCGAAAAAAAAAAATCACCTGGTATTTCTCTAGCCCTCAACCGTCCAGTCTGGATGAGCCTGTCAGGAATGATATAGGTACTCATATGTCATGCATTGCGCTGCTGTAGTAATGTGTGTAAAATGTGAGTCGTCTCGAGAATAGCCCGAGCTTTAACGAGGATCCGTTATTAGTATCAGGTTTATCTCGGTATTGTCACTGAAACCGTTTATTAGTTTTATTGCTTTTAGTAAAGCAGTAATATTCTTATGTTCGTCTAACACGTTTCCTGGATATTTTGCTACTTAAACGTGCTGCAAATGCTAAAACGCTTATTCATCATCATAGTTGAAAGATCTAGAAAAAGCTAGAACACAAAGCCATTTTCACAGCTCATTTGCTTCAGTGCTACTGTATGTCCAGACTTCATTTCTGGACACCGTGTGACATTCCTCGCCTGGCTTTTATTTCATTCTTTTCATTTCACTCAGCATTCCGTAAGGCTCAATTGGAAGCATTTGCTTAGTGAACCTTTAATATTTGCCTTTATATTACTCCTCAAATACTGAGCCTCCTGCTGTTTATCCAATGGCGTGAAAGTCCTGGCTCAGGCTAGATATCGCTGAAAGATTATATATTTTACATGGACTCGCTATACATCTGATATATCTGCTACGTGCCCACACTAACATACTCAGAAATATCTGTTGGCAGCAGGAAAGTGAGCAGAGACTTGAATGTGTGAAAATCTGCTGATTTTTGATTTGTGGTTTGGTTCTAAGCTAACAAGGGAATAATTAGTTTCACATATCGCTAGCAATATCGTTTCTGTACATTACGGACAAAGCTACTAATACGAACGTCCTTCAATACATCAAGTCTTTAGGCAATTAAGTGTCAAATATGCAAATTTGTCATTCGATTCGCAGACAATTATGCTCAAGGACAGAACCAATGTCATGAGTGAATCTGGGTACAATCTCTCTCTTTATAAGACAGCGAGGATATTGCTGACAGTCTTCTCACCTCCATGTTGATTTGCAAATTCTCCACCATCTGTTCTTTACGAGCAGTTCTTCTCAAAGTATTCCTTATGCCAAGCCCACAGGATACAGATTCTTTGAACCCACTTCCATAAAATAAATGCAGTGGATAAAGCAATGCATCTGCAGCCCAGCTCGGGCCTGGTAAAGCCATCGCAGCTTAAATTAACTGGACTGTGGTTTGCGCCATGCCATAAATAGTCTCAAGATGATGGCCTACCAAAAAGTAGGAGGCAGTTTGTGGACATTAGGACTCCAACCAGCTTTAATCAGATATTATATTTATGTTGAATTTGACCCAGGTTTTCTAAATGAATGTCTAGAGAAACAGCTTACTTCATCCATCATGTCATATTTGTGTGCAGGGCTAGGAGTGGAACTTCTTGCTTGTGTGTGTGTGTGTGTGTGTGTGTGTGTGTGTGTGTGTGTGTGTGTGTGTGTGTGTGTGTGTGTGTGTGTGTGTGTGTGTGTGTGTGTGTGTCTGTGTGTGTGTGTGTGTGTGTGTGTGTGTGTGTGTGTGTGTGTGTGTGTGTGTGTGTGTGTGCATGTGTGCGTTTTCAAACGCTAGAAATAAAAGTATAAAAAAAAACAGCAAACCAAATTTTCTCTGAAATATTGTCTTGATTAATCATCCCCAATCCAAAGATATTTGCATCACCACACAATCTCGGAATCATATTCTCGGCAGAAATGCTTTATAGAACTATTAATAACTTTGATATTTTTCCCCCTTGTGGCAGTTGAAAAAGCATGATAGAAGGCATTTTTCTGTAAGCAATATTACACAGATGATTGATGCGTTCACCAAACAAAGAACAATCTTTTTGAAATTTGACTATGGAAAAGAGTGAGGAAAGAGAGCAACATCAAAAAAAAAAACCCAAAAAAAAAAACATCCCTGATTTTTAAACAGCTTTCTTTTCACCTTTTGCGATTATTTATTTTCAAATAGTCCTTCAGGGTAATGTACCATTTTCTTATTTCACACTGCTATTTCCCATAAATGAGGCGAAGGCGCTATAAATCAAGAGCCAAACAAAGACTTGTGCAGAAGCTCGACGAGGTCTAAAGATTTATGTAACACATTCATGTTTTCCACTTCTTCATTTTAGTGCTGCACTGTGAAAGCCTGCCTAATAAAAGGCCCTATTAATATTTCCTGTTGCCTAGCAACCGCAGGCAGCAAGTAATAGCATTCCGCGGAAAAATAGATGACCGGGCCGATAAGGAAAAATTCAATTCTTTTATTATCTCTGGGGAAAGGGGTGCCTTATTTCTTTCCCCCGCAATATGATATGAGAGTGTGCTTGTGTATTAAGAAATGTTTTAAAGAAATAGAAGTTATTTTCCAATTTCATTATATCACAAATTGGGGGGGGGGATGCTTCTTTTTTCCCTTTTGAAATAAATTTAATTAGTTATCTAATCAAGGATACGCTTTGTGTACATGTTTCTCATATAGATCTAATCATGCGTAGATGACTCTGTTCTTATAAAAATAGTTGTACCATTTACTTGGATGATGAGCTTTCCGCTGTTACGAACGTCTTACTGTATCTACTAGTTTTGCTAGTTTGTAGTGTGTGCGGTAGCTTGGATACCGAGCTGGGATTCGATTGTGAGTCAGCATACCAGTAGCATATCCACAACATCCTTATCTCAGTGCAGGAGAAGCAGAAAGAAGCAGAGAGTGGAGGACCTAGAGCTGCTCCGTTACTAGCTATTACTACTGCACTAGATAAAGCCCTGTTTTATGTATCTCATTTGGCCACCAGCTCCACCATCTTATCATAGCATGAAATCATGTCCATATTACTGTGCTTTATATCTCCCGCATGCATCAGCTGACTGCAGCCTTCGAAACGACTACTTTTAGCTCACTGCCTGCTGTTGTGGGTGAGAGAGAGAGAGAGAGAGAGAGAGAGAGAGAGAGAGAGAGATGAGGTGGGATGATAGAATGAGAGGTGATTGCAAAGAGAAAAAAGACAGAGAAGAGAAGGAAAATGTGATGCTCTTTTCTCCTATTCGGTCTCTTTATTTTTTTTACCCCCTCCCGGCTCTCTGATAGCTCTTAGAGGACGCTGTGGATGCTGCTGTAGTAGAAGCGAGCTCTCTGTGTCAAACTGCAGGCATCTCCACTACTTCCTCCTCTACTGAAGTGAGACCCATGGTCAAAATCGTCCTGGAGCATGGTGCCGAAATTATTTTGATAAACAATTTACAGCAATGCTTTCTTTTGTAGTGTAGCACATGCAAAAAAAAAAAGAAAAGAAAAAAAGAAAGGTTTCCCATTAAAACAGTCACTTAATGCCAATATGGATGTAACGTAGTGAACGTTCAGTCAGCAGCACAGGCCTACAGTACAATCGATGTCCAATTCAACACTCATTTCCTCAGTAATGCTGTTTATAACCGAGGATATTTGTTTTGATGCAGCAGGCACGGTTATACAAGAATACCCCGAGGGGGACTTTAATTTAAAAATATATTTTTTCATATGTCAGTTATATTCTGGAAGAAAACAATAGTTTTTTTTTTTTTCAGCAATAGCAAATGGTTTTGCAACAAAAAGTAATTTACAGCCTTTCCAATGATGCATTTGGACAAGCCTTAGGAGTTTACGAACGCTTTTTGCTTTCTGTTTGTTTTAGAAAACTTTCTTCATTTTGGCATGCAATGACTTCAGGATGCATTCTGAGCGACTTCAGAGCCAGTTTAGAGAGGATAAAAACGTTTAGTGATGTGTGCACTATGCGTGATATAAGAGATTTGATGTAGCAGTAAATCTTATTTCTCAAAAGATAAGACTTCTAAATGTTCTCTATTTTCGTCCCTACTATCTCAGCTACATAACCAGCTTGAACATGAATCGAGACAGATTTGCAAAATGACACGCCTAAGTATGCTTCCTCACAACTAGCTGCCAAACTAGATCAGCGAAAATAACTGATAATAATTAATACAGAATTAATTCTCGCCAAAGTTGACTATAACTGCTTGTAAAAGCTCACTTTATTACACCCTAGTGATTCTCTGTGGAGTACGTGAAGCCTGTTTAGATAGAATAGTGCCAAGGCAGATGTGTTTGGAGTTAGCAGGGGGTTTTGGATTGACTCTTGGAGAGATGCTTTGCTGTCACACACACATGCAGCGCATGTGCGAAGAGTTAACACACTCGCTAATCATTCTCAAATGAACCTAATTGTCGCTTCGACTCCCTGCTGAGAAATGTGTGTGTGTGTGTGTGTGTGTGTGTGTGTGTGTGTGTGTGTGTGTGTGTGTGTGTGTGTGCGCGCGTGTGTGTGTGTGTTTTGGCGCCAGGCTCCACTTCTCATTAGATGCAGAAGAAATGTTCTGTCTTACAGTCTGGATCATGTATGGAGTGCGCTGCCTCTTTTCTTCCAAAGCCATTTCAGAGCTGTCATGTCAAGCTCTGCTCCCAACCCCTATATAATGCCTCTAGTGGTGGGAGAAGAAGAAAAAAGGAAAGAGAAATCCGTGTGCCCTTTTAACTGAACAGTCGAACATAAAAACATGCTGGCGTTTGGAGAACATTTCTTCTATTCTTCCATATATATATATATATATATATATATATATATATATATATATATATATATATATATATATATTATTTATTTATTTATATAAAATGTTGGGGTTTTTTTTCAGTTAACTATCAGATATTTCCTGTTTCTCATTAACTTTCGCTTACTATCTACAGGTAAACAGGAACATGTCAATTCATGCTTCCCCCATATTGTAATTCATTAACAGACACAGTGTATATAGCTGATCAAGCAAGATAAGCAGTCTTTTCTGTCTTTTCTAACATTGAGAATTTTTTGTTTTATTTTTTTTAGATCAGATATCTTGACACTTTTAAAGTCTAAAACAGGGCTGTTAGAACACGAGGCTGAAGGACTACAGCAGAACTAACACTGCACATTCAGCCGAGCCTTTTGACATTAGTGTCTTGAAGGGTAAAAATGCACTACTCAAATTTTTGTTTTGCAAAAAAAAAAAAAGGAAATAAATAAAATAGTGTGCACAACATGCTCATTAAATATCAGTAATTGCAAGGGTGAGTAATTCTCTTTTCTTTTTTTTTTTGGGATCAGGTGCCAATACTTCTGGGATTAATGACTCTATATGGTTGAAAGAAATGTTTGATATTTAATATAAAGATGAAAAAGTAGTATTTTTTTAATCAGCTTACACTGATTAAACCTGCTTTGTTAAATCAGTAGCTGTGGTCTTGTCCTTTTATTATCCATGCCTCCGTCCATTCAGCCATTGGTCACAGGGAACCTGGAGTCTATCCCAGGAGACTCAGAGCACAGGGCAGGGTACATCCTGGACAGGATGCCAGTGTATCACAGGGCATAATCACACACACTCACACCCAGCAGACCATTTGGTGATGCCAGTAAGCCTACAGCCTACAGTCTTTAGACTAGGGGAGAAGACTGGTCTACCGGGAGGAAACGGGGCTCAGCAAGAACGTGCAAACTCGAACCCCAACTCTGTACGTGTGAGACAAGCATGTTAATCACCAAGCCAATGTCCACCCCCATCCCCAACTCCCATGGGATAAAAAAAATTGGTCAGGTGAATTATAAAAGCTTGCTTACTATAGATTTCTTATAATACTGCAGCTTCTATGTATGTAATGGGAATGTAAACAAATGTGAATGCATTATTCAGTATGTATATGTATACTTTTAGATGTATACGTAACATCTAAAAGACAGACAGACAGAAAGACAGATAGATAGATAGATAGATAGATAGATAGATAGATAGATAGATAGATAGATAGATAGATAGATAGATAGATAGATAGATAGATAGATACGTAGATACGTAGATAGATATGAATAAGAGATTAAAGGCACTCTACGTTTTTGTTTCCATACAGGCTGGAGCCAGTGGTTGGATACGTGTGGCATGAGCATGTTGTACTGAGCTGTACATTTACAGCATCCTTGGTAATTGCTGGTCAAGGTCACAGTAGTTTAATTTAAGCTAATACTTTGTCATATTTCAGGAAGCTCTGTTGTTTAGAGCAGGTAGAAATCAAAGTTGTTATAACTGTAGAAGCTGAAGATTGATCTCAAACTGAGACCAATTACAAACTGTTGGTCTATGTTATGCTGTTACTGAGCTTGAGGAACTGTCATAGCCAGAATATGCATGTTTATCTAGTGTTTTATAGGCTTTCTGTGAGCATTGTTCATATTTAATTTGGAGAAGGAAAAAAAAGCCATGCTAGAGATTTAAGCCATGTCTATGCACTTCACGGTTAAATCCAATAAGTTTTAGTACTAAAGACATAATGATGGTGGTTATAGTCTTGTCGATTATATCTCAGTGTTTTTAGTCTGTTTATTTGTTTATATGGGAGCAGAAAAGGAGATACGGTCATAGAAGTAAAACTTTGTCAGTCATGCAAAAGAAAACCGTTCTTCATTTTCTTTTGTGTCAGAAACAAAAACAGGTGGAGCTTGATTCCTGTGGTGTAAAAGTTAGTGATCACAATTCTGTTGATCTGCAACAAACAGAGGAAACTCTGTTTAGTGTTTAGGACAGATATAAACAGCTGATTAAGTCCTTTTTGGTAATGGGACAGGTTAATATTGCCTGTGGAATCAAGAGTTGGACTTTAGTAAAAGCCTGTTGGTTTTTCTCTGATAAAACTGGACACAGCTGAATTAGTCCTACTCACCTGCCCCAGACTTTTGTTATTGCAGAACGCTCTAATGTTACTTAATTTGTTAAGTGATGTTCAGTAGAAAACCCTTTGCTGTTTGCGAGTGTGTGTGTGTATGTGTGTTACAGAATCTTGCCATATTACACTGATATAACAGTGTAAAAAGCAGGTCCGCCATGCTTACTGATTAAACCAGTGTGTGATTTATAAATCCACTAACTTATTAGTGCTCCTAGCAGGGTTATAAATGACCCTCCAGCATCTGCACCCAGCCAGAGAGACAGAGACAGAGGAAGTGAGGAGCAGTGGTGGGTTTTCATGTTCTGCCCTCAGGGTGAATGGGGAGTTGTGGGGAGGGCAAAGCACGGCGAGTCTCCCTCTGTTTTCTCCCTCCCTCTATCGTGCTCTTTCGCTCTGTTTACAGCGTTTGTGAAGGATCAGTCTCTGGCGCTTGGCTAATTAAAGCTGCCATGGCCGTGAGCCTGCCGGGATAATGTTCTATTATTATAGTCATTTGTTTCAATTAAACGCTCTGTGATTTTACAATAGCAACTGTGAACCTGGGCCGAGTGAGCCATCACTCCCAACAAGATGTCTCCAATCAGAGAGAGAAAGAGAGACTAGAGAGAGCGAGGGAGAGAGAAAGGGGGATGGATGAGAGCTAGAGAAAGGGAAGGACAATAGAGCTGCCAATATGCCAAGATACACCACATCTCCCCTTGGCTATTAGTCTTGGTGAGTTCACTCAACCATCCAAAGGTGTCATGAGTCAATCTACAAAATATTCCTGCTGCTGATAAATTGTTTAATTACCATAAATCCCTTTTTCCATATGTAGTGAACATATTAGTGGCTTAATCCTGTACTTGAACAGATTGCTGGAATTTCAGCCTGTTTCAGACAGGTTTGTGTTGTAATAATGTATTTCTTTTTTGAATATATGTAAAGAGGCAAGTTTAAGGGGCCTTAATTGCCCTAATGTGTAACAGTTGGTTCAAGACCAAAGGATATATGTGCAGTCAACTCTCTCCTGACAGCAAGTCTACACTAATTGAAGGTCAAACCGTAGCAGTCAGGCTAATACAGGAGAGGCAATATTCCCAAACATCACAAGCTCTCAATCGTCAGACACTTACAAGGGACATAAAAAAACATTAGGGTACCTTTGGCATACTAGAATTTGAACTCAAAACATTTGGGCCACTGACACAAAACCTAAACTCTTTTTACCAGAGGCCGGAAAATGTAATTTGTTTCTGTTTGGCTCTGCTTTTGTTCAGTATTGAATTTCTTTGTCATGTCACACTCCACAGTGGTGCTTAATGGCTCATATGAAAGTAAACACTCAGGGCTTTAAGTATTTCTGTTTTTACCTAGCTTACCAGGGGCAATATATTCATAGAAAAGTTTCAACCAAATGTTTATATCTTCAAAGTAAATGGTGATATCAAATCCATTTCTACTCTCTGAAATGCCCCAGGTGCTTCTTCATAAGCATCTAAATCTTCTACCACTAAAATTCTGTGTAAGGTAAAAAACAAAAGCCAACAGCGTCCTGACTAATTTTATAACAGACATGCGGCAATAAAATAATTAGTTTGTACCGATTCAAAGTGTCTAATAAGTTGAGTTCAGTGTCCTGCTAAAAAAAAGGTTAAAGAAATAGAAAGTGTATAATAATATTTGTGATCTCTAGTTATTCTAGCGCTAATTTGTTAGTTACTCCAGCATTTCTGTTCTACTATTACTTTATTACTAGTTACATATTTCTGTCATGTCATTCCAAGTGCAGTTATAATAGCATTTAATAAGAGAAAACATAAGTACGTTTAGCACCAAAAAAGAAAAGAGCAAGAGCTTCTTTTTTCAGTCAGTGTTTTTCGATAATGTTTATTGTCATATAAGTTTCAGAATGCAGTTCAACTCTATCACATACGCACAGTCACGAAACTCGACTCGGCTAGTTAGCAAACTATGAGATGAGGCATGATACTGGTGTAGATTGCTGTAATTGTTTGAAGATTTGAAGAATTGTTTTTGAGTATAAATAGGGAGACTGAAGGATTAAAACTCGTAGCCAAATGGCATTATGGGTAATGCAGACCTCTTGCCAATGAAAGAAGTTTAAGCCAAAGGTCACCTATGTGTTGCACAAATGAAGATGGCATTAATATAAATGTTGATTTGCCATGTTTTTGTCTTCTGAATTCTTTAACGATGACAGAACCGGTCAGGATTCTCAACAGAAACTGCTATGATTTTAAATGTTCTACTGATTAGATGATGCACAAGACAAATTTCCCTGTTTGATGCTGACCCATCTCAGAGCACAAGCTTGAAATTGTCCTTCAGCACCACCTTTCCGGGTGCATTGTGATGGTAATGAAATGGTGCCACATCACAAATCAGCAATCGTTACTGTTTATAAGTGCAAACCCGGTGTGTTGCTATGCTGATACTGAGAGGTGGCACACAATTCAAGTAAGCCTTTGAATTCTCTACGGAGGAAAAACTCTGCTGATCAAGATATTAGGTTTATGTGTGGGGCTTTTTCTTCACTATTGTGTGCTTTATCCTGCTAGCGTGAGCCCAGGGTGAGCAGCTGGGAATTGGCCAGTTATGTTAGTCGAGTGGACAAACAAGACAGTCATGGTGCATGTGAGAGAACGTGGGTCATCGGATCACTGGAGCAATAACACTTTGATAAGCTTTCAGTTGTCAGTCTCAGACATAAATAAACACACAAAACACACACAAAAACACTACAAACAATTGAAAGTGCACTTGTTGTTTTGGTCCTATTTCATTGCAATGCACACGGCAGGACCACAAAGAGCTCTCGTTGCGGGAGAGAAACAGGAAATGAATCAGAGAACTTTCCAATGTTTTTGAACATCAGGTCCATTAAAACAACAATATGCCACATGGGTCTGTGTGTGTGTGTGTGTGTGTGTGTGTGTGTGTGTGTGTGTGTGTGTGTGTGTGTGTGTGTGTGTGTGTGTGTGTGTGTGTGTGTGTGTGTGTGTGTGTGTGTGTGAAGCTGAAGGTGTCTCCTGTCACATGACAGAGGTAATTTAAAATGCCTGTTCTACATTTATCTCTTTGGCCAGTGAAACCTTGAATAAATATATATTTATGGATCTGGGCTTGTCATATGTGTATATCTGGATAATAGCACCGCTGTTGACCTCTTATATTAGAATGCAGAGGGGAGCAGAGCCGTTTGTCTTGAGCTCAAAGACAGTAATGGCCAAATAAAGGAAGTTACAGCGATCCCCCACCACCCCCACAGTGGAGGATACCATTTAGTAATTAGCATACAGTACCTATGGCAACCGCTAACCTTTGTAAGACTCTTTCATAATGTTTGTACAGCCGTGCCCAACCTGCTTTATATAGCCCAACTGATGACTGTTAGAGATAGCAGTCTCTCTCAGTCTCTCTCTCTCTCTCTCTCTCTCTCTCTCTCTCTCTCTCTCTCTCTCTCTCTCTCTCTCACTGTCTGTCACTATTTCTATCATAACTGTTAGAGACAACAGTCTCTCTTTTTCACTCTCTCTACACCGTTTGCTTTCTCCGACAGTCTCTCTTTGAGTGTGTTCATGTCTCGGTCAGTCACTTCACTCTTTCATTCTTTCTCCCCCATTTTCTCTCATACACTTTCTCAATCTGTCTTTTATTTGCTACAAAACGCCAGAACCTAGCCCGCACCGCCCCTCCCCCGCCCTGTGTCTGTCAGAACGGCAGACAGCAACGAACACAAATATTTGACATATACCTATGCTAAACGTATGGGAAGCAGCAGCCGCTCTTCCAAATAATGTTTGTGTAATGATCACATGGACTGAAAATTGCTAGTTAAGAGAGATGTTGTTCTGGCAGAGTGTGCCTTTATTTCTCTCTTACTGTTTTTTTGTTTTGTTTTGTTTTGTTATTTTTTCTGGCTACATTCATGACTGAAAATGAATTGAAAGCAAATGAGACACTAAACAAAAGGCTTGTGCACATTGTCGTGAAACACAGCTTTGTTTACCAATTCGCCTGCTTCGAAATTGCTTATTTAATATGAAATATCGAAGTGATGGCTTTGTAATATGAGAAGAAATAACGGATAAATGTGCTTGTTCCGAGGACAGTGAAATAATGCTGTCAGGCTTTTTCAGGGTTTTTTTTTTTTACACAAATCAATATAATCTGAATCCCTGATTAGTCACAATATTTAATGATCTGTGTATTTTATTGATTAAATGCAACCATGTATGCAAAGCAATCCTTGATTTTAGATATTTAATTGTCAAATCTTTTCCTGATAAAATAAAGAGAAGATAGTATCTAGAATAGTACTAATAGTATCATGGATATTAGTGGTGAAAGCCTTCTTTTTTTTTTTTTTGCATGTGTGTTGCACTTCCTGCAGTCCATCCAGCAGGCAATGGGAGCTGTAATTCTAGTCAATGCCATTGAAATGATATTCAGAATTTAAATCATGGTGCTTCTATGCCAGTTTTGAAACAAATACCATAAATTATTCAGATTTTTTAGGGGGGAGGGGGGGATTTTGCTTGTTGACAATGGAGAACTGAACATACCTTTTGTCCTCATGCCAAAGAGAGAGAGAGAGAGAGAGAGAGAGAGAGAGAGAGAGAGAACAGGCTACAGTCATGGGTCAGAGCAGGAGCGCTGAGTTGGTGTTAGGTGAGCGTTGTTCTTTACTGTCCTGCTCTCTTGTCTTCTTCTGTTGTTTAGAAAAAAGCTCTAGTGTGCCCAGATTAAAGAGCACGGCTGCTGCTTCTAGCCTGAGGCTGTTGCTATGGAAATAGGCTTGCAGTAGCTATGATAGGCCATTCGTGTTTGATTAATTGGTTTTTCAATGCTTCTTGGTTTGTGGAAGTTCTTAAAGAGCAACTCCACTGAAGATGGAAAATGAATTGATTTTCTCTCTCATTCTCTCAACCAACCAACCCCCCCCTTTCGCCTTTCCCCCTCTACTTCTCACACCCCCCCCCCCCCATTCCCTTCTCCAATGCAGAAGCTATTTCGTCGTGTTTGAAATTTGAAGTGATGGTGGTTTTGAAATATGATTTCAGGTTGTGTTCAGCCTCAGAGGAGGTGAGGGTGGAGGAAGATAGAAAGGGGGTGGGGGGGGTCATGAGCAAATTTGAAATGCAAAAAGCACTGCTTTTGTTCAGGTTTTCCTCTTTGTTATCAGCAGCGAGGAAACATCTAATGTCCTGTAAATACAGCAAAGCAGAACGACCGCATACCACCGGCACGGCCCGCCCGGTATCTGTGTTGCTCTTAGCGGAGACTCTGCTGTGGCCAATTAACATGATTACAGGCCCCGACAAAGATCACAGCACCTCTAACTAGTGTGTACGCACTCCAGAGTCTTGAGCCTTCGAACTTCATTGATCATTTTAAGTTTCTATCTAATGTATTATTCAGCACATGAATGTTACATACCGCTAATAAATGCTAGTTCATCAATTTTTTTTTTTTTTTGGGGGGGGGGGGGGGGTCTGGGCTTGGTGCCACACTAACTATTCCTATTTATGTGTAAATGAATAAAACAAATGCGTAAATGAATGAATGTGCTGTCGACAGTAGAATCGACAGATTCTTACATGCCCAGATGAGCTGAGGAGGCAGAATTAAAGTGCTAAAAAATGTCCGATGAAACAGATACTTGTCTTTTATGCTGCCAATAACTGTTGCTCTCGTTTGTAGTTTTGTCAAGGAGTTCTAAGGGTACTAGCTCATGACCTGTTTCTGTGAACGTGCATGTGTATATAAAACTCAATTGTTATTAGACAAAGCTTTTCTTTTGCGGTTGCTGTCAGATCATCTTAAGATGAGCTTTGATGGTATAGCGGTACCTTTGACAGTCAAGTCGAAAACATGTGTGGTAAATGACTTACTGTAAACTTGCCATTTATCTATGCGATCTCTGTGTTTGATTTATCAGATCAGTCAGTGTGAAAGTAGAATTTCTGCTACAACATAAATTCAAAATGTTGAACAGTACATCCCGTGGTAAATGTTACCTTGCAACTTAACACGTCTGCATCCTTTTATGGTTTTTGAGGACTCATTTGATAATAAGGACATCACTGATTTATTTTATTTTATTTTTTTTTTTTGTTTTATGAGGACTTTGAGCAAACACACACACAGTATTGGTTTTGCTCACATCCTCATCCTTTCCAAGCCAGCCCTTGAGAAAGTGAGCACTCTTGACTTTCACTCAGATACTGATATCATCTCGTATTGAGAAGTGGTGTGGAGTGCATGTTAGCTTGTACTACAGAATCCTGGATAGTGCCAGGAGCATAGCTTTTTAGCTAGGCCTCTTTGCCAAGTGAAGAATCATCATCATCGTTTTCCCACCAGTGAGGAGAAATGGTCATTGTTGGATTACAGGCATGCCTGTAGTTAGGTTTAAAAAAAAGCCTCAGGGTGAGTTAAGATCTGGCTGATTAGCTCTTAGTAAAGTGTGGTTTCTTCTCTTGCCTTTAGATGCAGGCTCTGGCCGGGTCAGACAGCGGGCACTACCCCCGTGCCCACCATGCCCCCAAGCTAAACACTCCTACTTCGATACTGCCCCATCCCATGAGCGCTCTGTCCCAGCTCAGCTCTCGGATTGGCCGAGGCTCCTTTACCTACGCTTCCCCTTCGTCCGTGGGAAGTCAGTCAGCCACGCCCTCCCCTTCGAACTCCACCCAGGAAGAGGAAGCAGATTACCACGCAAAGGTACAGGAAGGAAGGTGGAACGCTGTTTCTCTTTGAAGTGACAGTTGCCTTATAGGGTTGAGGAATAGGATTTAGCAGAGGCAGGATGTACAGACTTACTGTATGTGTTAGAGGATTGTTGTTTAAGCAGCTGTTCATAACTTTAGGTGATTTTTTTCTGTTTTGTAAAGGATTAGGCTTGTTGTTTCTGTGTAGTTTGTGTGCAAATAATTGTGATTGACAAATGCTTTTACTGCAAGAGGCCTCTTTTAGATTGTTTACAAATTACAGCAATTCAGCCTCACATACAACTGCCTTTTGTTCTTTTCTTTGCCAAAGCATGCTGGCTGTTTTTTTTTTTTTGGTCTCTCTCTCTCTCTCTCTCTCTCTCTCTCTCTCTCTCTCTCTCTCTCTCTCTCTCTCTCTCTCTCTCTCTCTCTGTCCTCTCTATTTTTATTGTCCTAGAAATCCGATTACTCCTGCTTGTCCGTCAGTCTCTTTCTTTATTGAAAGTGTCAGTTGGAATTTAATTTAATGCACTGTCTGCTAGAAGTCCCTCATTATCGTGATGCGTCGTGCTTAATTTGAGCCCAGAATAAAAAGGGTGAATTAACTCGCACAATGCTTAAATTACATTGTTTTAGACCATTTGACTCTCCCTAATAAAAAGTTGGTGGATTGTAGGTGTATTGCAGCCTGTGGAACTTTTCACATCCTTAATGTTCTCTATCATTTGAAAGCAGCTGTATTGTTTCATTGGCAAAGAATCTCTGACAACAATAACAATGCAGCTATATTGTCTGCTAATCGCATGTTATTTACTGGAAGGTATAGTTGTAGTGAATCCACCCTAAACACACACACTCACATGAATACCTTACTTCATGTTAATGCATGAAGTATTTTTTTATTTATTTTGTTTTGTTTTAAGCCAAAGGGCTTTATTTTTTTAATTATTTTTGTTGTTGTTGTTTGTGTGTGTATGTGCATGTGTGTGTGTAGCACCCATGCTCGGATATGTGTCTGTAAAGGATCACAGATTTTAATGAGCAAAGGTCCATCTGTAATAAGGTGTTTGTTGGCTGCTGTTCTGGCTTCTTTCTCAGCACACATGCCTCACTTCTATCAAAACAATCGGGGGGCTTTACTTTTGCATATTTATCTGAAGGTTGCGTGTGTTTATAACCATATTGTTCATATCCATATAATCTATCTGAGAACATACAAGCTTCTGCATTCCATAAGTGATGTTATTGTACATTGTACACACATTCAAATTGTAAACAATATATTTCTCTGTATTTCACCACCCACTTGTGTGTGTGTGTGTGTGTGTGTGTGTGTGTGTGTGTGTGTGTGTGTGTGTGTGTGTGTGTGTGTGTGTGTGTGTGTGTGTGTGTGTGTACATATAGTCTTTTTTGCCATGCAAATGTGTATTTGTATTTTAGCTATAAACTCTGTGCCAACAGAAATAATTACTTTCAGTACCAGTGTTGCCAACACTCTTATTTCTACTTGTGTCCTATAAGCGATGATGTTGGTATTTCATGCTAATTTCCACCAGATTTATCCACAGAATGGGTCCAGCCCTTCCTTTCAGCTCCATTCCCTCTAGTTCTAATTTAACAGCTAACACAATGTAAGGCTTTGCAAAAAAAAAGAAAGAAAAAAAGAAATGAATAGAAAATTCAGCTTTTCCGATCAATCAGAGTTTTATGCTACTCCACCTGAATTAATCCTGTAGTCGCGCTGATGAGTATAACGAGGACTGTGTAGTTCTTAAGCCACCCTAAAATCAACCGCTGCCCCAGAAACCTCTTTCACTCATTGGTTTGTATTCTCCACTTCGACTGAAACATGTCATTGCATCTCTCTCTCTCTCTCTCTCTCTCTCTCTCTCTGCGCTTTCACTCGTTTGAATAATGAAATTGTTTTTTTTTTTTTCTTTAATGTGCAACTGCTTCGGCAGAAGAAACAAATATCAGCGTGCATCAGACGTGAGATGAAGCCATGTAGCACTGATTCAAATGGGACATTAACAATGCCTGCTCAGCCTGGCCTATGGTAGAGAAATCAATTTTGCCCTGAATATTTCAGATCTCTTTTTCCAGGGCTTTTAACTGTGTGTGTGTGTGTGTGTGTGTGTGTGTGTGTGTGTGTGTGTGTGTGTGTGTGTGTGTGCGTGTGTGTGCGTGTGCGTGTGTGTGTGTGTAAGAGAGAGACAGATAGACAGACAGACATTGTCTATAACCTGTCAGAGCAGATTACTCAGACAGTGGCTGAGTGAAAGCACTCTCTGGGTTCCAGTGGATCCCATTTTTATTTCATAATGTTTGCAGATAAAAGACATCTCACGTTTGCATAGTCAAACACCAGCTTAACTAGAACCTCATTATCGCTTTCGGAAGCAGGTACGAAACTAGGACGAGACGATCTTTATTTCCATGCTCTTATTTTCTTTGTCTTGAGCTCGATAGAAATAGCCTGTGAAAAATCAGAAGTACATCATAATCCTGATTACACCATGACAAACTGAAAATCGCTTTCTGTTCATTTGAAGCTTTTTAACCGAAGGTCTGTCAACCGAAATACCATTCTTCTTCTTTATTCTTTCCCTTTTTCATTTCCCTGACCTCCATTAGCTTTGTTTCTCTGTTTCTTTTTTTCCTGCAAGGTGGTAGATCTTTCATAAAATAATAATAAAAAAAAATCCCAAATCTATGCAGAGGAGATTGAGTTTGTGTTTTAAATAGACTTGGGTGAATTTTCTTTATAATGAACACTGTAAGAATGATAAATGTTGTTTATTGTCTGACTCTCATAACTCTTTCTTCATCTTTCATCCATTATGTGGTACAGCAAGAACAATGCAGTGGAAATTAGTTTCAGATGTTGCATGTAGCAGAGTGAATTGCACAACACCTGCCTATTTGATAAGGTGGATTAAAATGAGACCTGCTACGGAGTTTGCTACACACCCTTTTGATATCAAAGAGAGAGAAAAAAAATCAACCAGGATAAACCATGTCAGAACTTTTTCTATCCTCAATGTGAATTTTCAGTGTATAAAAGATAAAGTGGAAAACAATTAGAAACATTTTTTAAAGGAAGAATAAAAAAGTTACAACAACTTTGCATAAGTATACACACCCCTAAACTCATGCTACCTTTGGATTTTATAACAGCACTGTTTCTTGCAAAAAACACTGATAGATCCATCAAATCGTAAGGGGATCTCGTGTGCACAGCCTGCTTCAGGTCACGACACAGATTTGTATTTATGATGTACTGTGGTGTGGTGTGGTGTTCCCATGGTGATTGGTGCAGCAAACACTCCTTTTGTAATAATGGATTTAGTAAACCATTACATTTACAGCAATTGGCAGACTCTCTTATCCAGAGAGATTCATTTTTCATACAACTGAGCAATTAAGAGTTAAGGGCCTTGCTCAAGGGCCCCGCTGTGGCAGCTTGGTGGATTTGGGGTTCGAAATCGCAACCTTCCAACTGGTATTCCAACACCTTAACCACATCCCCTTTGCAATGGATAATGATGAAATCATTTGGAATTGGTCTCGTCAGAGCGTGAAGCATTGTGCCATGTGGTATGGGGTGATGTTTTTTGGGGTTTTTTTGTGAGAAAGAGCTTCTGTCTAGTCACCTTAGCCCTTAGCCCAGACATGTGAATAACAGGAGATTGCAGTCACATGCACAGTAATCAGTTCTTGTCAGATTTTCATGCATTTCTTCCTTTAATGTAGCTGTAGGTCTCTTGGTATGTTTTTGTCTTGTTCTGTTATAACCTTTGGTGGGACGTCCTGTTCTTGGTGATTTTACTCTGCTCCAGTTTCTCTCTTTGTTGATGCTGATGGTCACAGTGTTGACAGTGTTCCTCGGTATATCTAATATTTTGGAAATCCTTTATACCCCTCTCCTGATCGATGGCTTTCAACAAGTGAGATACTGTACATGCTCTGTAAGCACTGTGAGGACCATGGCTCAGGCAGTCAGATGAAACCAAGAAGATGTAAAGTAAATCCTACAGAATCAGCTGATCTTAATTTGAGGCTAGATTTTTAATTTCCATTGTATATGTGTGTGTGTGTGTGTGTGTGTGTGTGTGTGTGTGTGTGTGTGTGTGTGTGTGTGTGTGTGTGTGTGTGTGTGTGCACATCCTTACACTGTTTCTCTTGTTCCCCAAGATCACCGGGGAGAAAAGGCCCTCTTCAGACATGATGAAGCCCAAACCCAAACCTCAGAAAAAGAAGAAGAAGAAGGATCCCAACGAGCCTCAGAAGCCCGTCTCAGCCTATGCCCTCTTCTTCCGGGACACTCAGGCGGCCATTAAGGGGCAGAACCCCAACGCGACGTTTGGAGATGTCTCAAAGATTGTGGCTTCTATGTGGGACAGTTTGGGAGAGGAGCAGAAACAGGTGAGGGGCTTTGCTGTCATTTCTAAGAGACTTAGATGATTTTTGGCCACCTTAATATCAGGTCACCAGTTGGTTCAAAAAAGGGTCTTGACCTTTTATAAAAAGGTTTTTCTCCCAAGTTGGAAAACATGTTTCTAGCTAAAGGACAGATGTTGTGTGGACTAAATGAAGCATGCCATAACAGAACAATTCTTACTTGCAAATGTGTTTGTTTTGTTTAATGTTTGACCGTACAAATGCTGATGGTGATTAAGATAAAGTTTAAATGGTAGTACTGGAAGTTGATTTACAATGAATCAGCCTTAATGTGTGTGTGCTTTATATGTCCCTCAAGTATAATAATATCTAACAGTTTTGACCTTGTGGGAACATTTAGCTGGTCCTCACAAGGATTTATTTTTTAAAACAAAATATGCAGCTTTTATTTAAATAAAACAACAACAAAGTAGCCAAAATGATTCGTGCTGGTTACTGAGCGTCTGGTTATTGCTAGATTTAGTTGTAGCATATTGTTAATTAGCCGCATTAATTATTATGTCAGAAGATGGTCCTCACTAAGACAAACTGTGTGTGTGTGTGTGTGTGTGTGTGTGTGTGTGTGTGTGTGTGTGTGTGTGTGTGTGTGTGTGTGTGTGTGTGTGTGTGTGTGTGTGTGTGTGTGTGTGTTCGTCAGTAATGAGCTGCACATGAACCAGAGTGATGATGTGTGTGTGAGACAGAGAGAGAGAAGGGCCACAGTATTTTTAGAATATCCTCCATAACAAAGGCCTGCTATTGCATGTCAAATAAAAGCACCTGTCTCCATGACAGAGTACAGACCACTCACCCCACTGCCATGTGATATTTCTCTCTCTCTCTCTCTCTCTCTCTCTCTCTCTCTCTCTCTCTCTCTCTCTCTTTCTTTCTTTTTCTTCTTCTTCCTCTTCTCTGAGAGCTGCTGTGTCCTTTTATGTGCAGTTAATTTTTGCCTCCTTCCCTTCTCCCCTCTTCACCATGAATCTTCATTTTGCTGCTGACACCCTTGAATGTGAATTCCTCATTTCCTGGGCCCTTTTATTTATATCTGTTGCCTGGTGATTTGATCATGCTGAGAATACGAGATTAGCCATCGCCCAGCGCCCTTCTTTTTCTCCCTCAAGGACATCTGCTCTCCGAAATGTTATTGTTTGTGCTTCTTAACCCTTTGTCTCCCATGACATTTATATATATATATATATATATATATATATATATATATATATATATATATATATATATATATATATATATACACACACACATATCTGTGTGTGTGTGTGTGTGTGTGTGTGTGTGTGTGTGTGTGTGTGTGTGTGTGTGTGTGTGTGTGTGTGTGTGTTTGATTTTATCCCCCTTTTTTTTTTGTCTTTTTTTTTTTAAATGTCATCACAATTTTTTAATGTCATGATTTCACACAGTTGCCGGGAAAGTGGTGGAGTTGTCCTTGGCCTGCTGAGCCTAATGTTTTTTTTCCCTAAAAATCATTACAATATATACTTTTCATCAGAATAGGGGATTTCAATTTTTTTCTTTCGTTCCCTTTGTCCTTGACTTCAATTTAAAACTTTTCTGAACACATCTGTTTGATATCAGTGGAACTGCTGAGGTCATCCGTGATCTGATCTCCAGAATGATTAAACTGAGGCCAGGTCACCTTCTGATGACATCATCACCTACTGCCAATCATCTACAGTGCCCAATAAAAATAAGAAGATAAATAAAAAATTTAAAAAATTTGTTTTCAATATATCTGCCATAGTAACACAATATATTATTATTAGTAGCAGAAGTAATAGTAGTAGTAGTAATAAAGTTTTGCTGGGGGTTTTTTTTTTCAACTTTTCTACAAAATCTTGTATTTATTTGCTATGTTTTTGTATCTGAAATATTTCGGTTTTTGTATTGCCTTTCCAGAAGTCTTACGAAGATATCTTTCGCACACCTTTCTGGAACACTACTTATATTTTATACTTGCAATATATTTGATAACCAACATCTGTTTCTGAAATAATCTTCAGCTGGATATCATCAGGGAGGGAAACATTGTGTAGTTCATGCGGTCTGTACGTTTCTATCCTCATTATCCGCATCCTCCAGGAACGCACTAGTGAAGAGCTGAGCAATGCCTCTCTGAGAGGCCCATTAACAGAGAGTTGATTGACGTCATCTCCGATGCAGTACAGTTGCTTTGTTTAGTGTTAACCCTGACCTGTCTCTTACATCAATGAGGAATCAATGACATGGAAACATGATGACCTATAAGGAAGCTACTGTATAAAGCAGGCCCCTGTTTATACTGTGTACAGAAGCAATTAAATGTGAATCAGAGTTGCAGCATCGTTAGACTGTAAATATGAAGCATGCAGCATCTGTGAAGCATATAAAGTAAAAATGTAGTGTTTATGGAGCACAGTGTCAAGATGTTCAAATAGAAGCTTGTTTTTGTTTTGGTGCTTGACATGTTGTCCTTGAGCCTTACCACTCATGGTTTAAGATGTTTGCTATCTTTTTTTTTTCTTTGCTATCTTACAGAAGTTTAACAACCCGGCCATTTTCATTTGCTATTAATTCCCATGGGATTCAGTGCTTTGAGCGTTAAACGCTGCCTCATTAACTCTCTGTGTTTTTGAGAAGGTGTACGCGTACTACAGTGGCGGCTAACGACGCAGAATAGTCTGTCATCAAGTTTACCCTAGCGGCACGGCCGAGGTTATGAGATTAGTGAGGTTATGAGAAAGGAGGAGGGGGTTACGGCGAGAGATCCCCGTCTTTCCTCAGTGGCATCCCCTGAAACAGAGCTCTCCAGTGCTCTACACTAACCCTAAGTAGTGGCGGCACAAATCAAGCCTTCTGTCTCTTTAATTTTCTCATTCTGTCTACCCCAAACCCCCCACCCCCCGAGGGTATACGCCCCTTTCCTCATGTCAGGAGGTTCCGCAAGTTATTGTCTTCCATAATTAACCGGTTATCAAACAAGAACATTTCATTAAGATACAATTACCAGCTAATTCTGCTGGGGGGCCACCTGCCATGTCGGGATTAAGAAGGCAACATGGTGCTCGTTCACGCCAGCAGCAGGCCCCCATTCGTTAGTTCTAATTCATTGAGACCTCTCTCTCTCTCTCTCTCTCTCTCTCTCTCTCTCTCTCTCTCTGTGACGGCTTCAATTGCTAATGAATCCGCTCACTTTGGAATAATTAGAAATCCTTAGGCGTGTTAATTTATTTAAGAGTCGCTGTCGTTAGAGCCACTCATTAGCTCGGGTTAAATTAATTTGAAACCCGAGCTGCCGGGAGCTCCTCGAGAGTTCATTATTACAAAAGCCATACAACCTCGTTCGGTATTTAACTGTCAGCAACACAGGGACTCAAACTTCTAGCCGGCGTTATCAACGCTTAACGACTAATAATCTCGTTAGCGCAGAGGTTGCTACGCCATTTGTTTGCTGTTTTTTGCTTCAGTTTCAGGACGCTAGTATGAAGCGGATAAAAGAAGTCAGTAATTGGATGGCCTTTAACTTAACCTCAGCAGTTGCTGTCCGCTACTTTCAGCTTTCTGATTCTTTTCCATAATCAGATTAGACAGATGTTGTGTGTGTGTGTGTGTGTGTGTGTGTGTGTGTGTGTGTGTGTGTGTGTGTGTGTGTGTGTGTGTGTGTGTGTGTGTGTGTGTGTGTGATAGCTATTATTGTGAACACTGGCCCCAATGTGTGTGTGTGTGTGTGTGTGTGTGTGTGTGTGTGTGTGTGTGTGTGTGTGTGTGTGTGTGTGTGTGTGTGTGTGTGTGTGTGTGCAGTGTTCTGTAGCGAGGTTGAAGTTCAACACTGGCGTCTGTTTGGGTGTGTTTACATCTCGTGTGTTTGTGTCTCGTCGTGCGTTTGTGTGCATTTCCCTGTAGCAGTGTGCATGACATTAAAGCTTAATGGTAATTCTATCTACAGTATAGCAGCCATACCTAGCCATATGTAAATGTTTAAATCATGTTGCTCTCTTTTTTCTTTTACTTGCACGCTGTAACAAGCTCCCTGGAGAGAAACAGCACCACATTTTTTTCCCCTCATCAGTTTAAACGGTGTTGCCACTCTCATCACTTTAATGCTGTTTTTCTCATCAATTAAACCACCATGCCGCTTTTGCTGCTGCCCTCAATATAACATAGCATCACTTTTTCAATAACTTTTGTTCGCATTTTTTCTCATCATTTAAAGTCATGCTGTTGTCCTTCTCAATTTCATAGCAAAAAAAAAAAATTTTTTTTTCCTTTTTGTGCCAACAGGCAAAATGATTGACATGCCATTACATTAGCCTACATTCCAATCTCACTATTTCTCTGGCTTCATTCCTTTGCTATAGATTGCCTTCCCTGTTAAACCCTGCTGCCTTTTCTTCTCTTTCTCTCTCTCTCTTTTTCTCTCTTTGTGCTGTTCCTTTGATGTGACACCCACTCTGATAGAACGATGTGCCTCCTTAATGGACTCTCCAGCAGAAATGCTGAAACCGATTTCCTTTTGCATTGTCTTGGACCTTTTTTTTTTTTTTTTTTTTTTAGGGGGTTGGTGACACAGTGGATGAAATTACACTCATGTGATGAAGTTTCATATAATAATCCCAGACAAAAAGAGAGAAAATAGTTAATCTGTCTTATTTATTTATTTATTTATTTATTTATTTATTTATTTATGTGCGGGGTTAAATATTATAAATATGTTTGACACTGCATTTAATGTGGTTGACATGACCCTGACCATGGCCCTGGCTCAGGTCACATGGCTGAAGACTTGCTCTGTGCATGTGCTAACCTCTGTATGTCTAACCTCTCTCTCTCTCTCTCTCTCTCTCTCTCTCTCTCTCTCTCTCTCTCTCTCTCTCTCTCTCTCTCTCTCTCAGGGGTATAAGAGAAAAACAGAAGCAGCAAAGAAGGAGTACCTGAAGGCCCTGGCAGCGTACCGAGCCAGCCTGGTTTCCAAGGTAACCACCGGAGGAGGGGGTCATGTCTTTGATATGTACGGGTCACTGGTGATGGGGGGATGAGCCATATTATACTTTAGATGGAGAAATTCAAGAGAATCCTTTGGGAGGGGCTGTCAAGGGAGTGTGTGTGTGTGTGTGTTTGTGTGTGTGTGTGTGGGTTTGTGTATCTGCACCACCATGCAAAATTAGACCCCAAACAATCCCTTTAGTGTGTGTGTGTGTGTGTGTGTGTGTGTGTGTGTGTGTGTGTGTGTGTGTGTGTGTGTGTGTGTGTGTGTGTGTGCGTTTGGAAAATAATCCAGCATTAGCTTACATTAGGATGCAATATGCTTCTCTCTATAATAATAATATACATTATACATTAAGGTTGTGGGAGAAGTTTTTTTTTTATTTTAGCTCATCCATTAGATTTCATGACCTGATCTATCGCTCAATTTCATAATGGCAGAACTATGCATAACCCATAGATCGATAGCTGATTTCTAATTTCTGAAAGTGTTTCATCTCAGGATAGTTCCGAACTGTGCAACGGATCGTTTTATTGCATATTTTCATCTACATAATAAAACACACCATTTTCATACCCCTAATTTCACAGCCATTGTTTTCCTTTTCAAAAACGCAAATTGCATTTTCATGTAAAACACCTTCGCCCTCACTCCCTCTGCAGATCTCTCTCTCTCTCTCTCTCTCTCTCTCTCTCTCTCTCTCTCTCTCTCTCTCTCTCTCTCTCTCTCTCTCTCTCTCTCTCTCTCTCTCTCTCTCATTTTCTATACTTCTCTCTCTCTCTCTCTCTCTCTGAGCTCTTTGGCCCAAAACAAGAGGCTTGATTAAGCTATGAATGGTGTATTCATCAAGCCTCCTCCCTCGGCAGCTCCTATTAAACGCCTTTCTCGTCCTTCATCTCACATAATTAAATATTTCGTCAAAATCTGTTTCTCGCAGACACTTTGATTGATGCATCAGTGAACTAGCAGGCTCTGAAAAGAAAGAAAGTATGGAGAAAAAACACGGGGTGGAAACAAAAATGAAATAACCACCAAATTCACAGCACATTCAAAGTCTTCAATGCTCGAAACATATATTTATGTAGAGAAAATCACTGTTGTTCTTAAAGGATGTTATTTTTCATATATCTCTTCAGAGAGGTTGTAGAGAGCGCACTTGAACTGAACTGAAAGAGAGACATGATTGTGCGCAAGCTGAAGAAGCTAGCTTTTATGCAGCTCTTGGAATGGGTATGCACCTGGCGGCATTTTGTACGTTAATACGTTATTGTGAGGGTTTTGTCTCGATAAATGTATGTTGGGTGATTATGAGAGCCAAGTGAAAGCAGCCATTTTAAAGGAGGCCCTCCTCCCTCTTCAGGCATAATACAAATGTCAAATGAGATATTAGCATTTCTTCCAGACACATCAGCTAGCTGTGAAAACTCCAATTGCTGCATGGTCTTTCAGCTTGCTTGTAAATATGTGAAAAAAGGAATGTCTATGAATTCGGTGAGACAGTTTGTCAAAAAAAAATCTTGTTTGCAAAATCTGTTTCGTGACACATAAGGTTCTTAGACGAATGAAATGAAATGTATCCTCTGTCCATATATCCATCCATCTGAGGTTTGTGTAAACCTGGGGTTTTAAAGTGACGGCATGGTGGAGCGATATTATAAAAATGACTTCCTGGAGCACTTCCAAGTGCCGTTGTTTAATTTTAAGATGGATTTGTTTGGAAATTTCTAGAAGCAGGTGACTTCTGTCAAACATACACGCACGAACACACACTCAGCTGCTCTCGCATAGTCTCCCTATTTCTGTTTGTACATGTTTTTGTTTTTTTTTATTGTTTTTTTTTTTTTTTTGCAAATGCATCACTTTGTTCCTCCAGCTAGTATTTTCATATCGATCACGTCTGTCGCACCGTTCTATATATCCGAGAGCCGTGCTCATAGATCATGCCAGTTACTGTGACAGCTAATGAAAGTACCAGCTTTTCATCATGCAGTATAAACGCTGACAATATTTAAACAATAAATGCCAGTGATTTGGGACACACATTTGCTGTGCCTGTATAGTTCTCTGTTATAGTTCTTATCAGCTTATCAACATCTGGTTCATCTCATCAGTGGCTTTATTCTCTGCATGCTTATGCCATTTTGTCTATTCCTGTTAGAACATTATTATGACTGCATGCATTATCACATTTGATTCTGTCTCTTTGCACTGTCTATTTTTCATGTCTTTAAAAGAAATTGTGCCATATCTTCTGCCTTTAAAATATTAAATGTGTCCTTCTTTTATTCCTGTTTTAATCTGATTTTATTTTTTATATTTATTTTCTCTCTCTTTCTCTCAGACCTACAATGACCCAGTGGAGAGTAAAAGTGCCCAGTCGAGCCAGCCCTCATCCCACATGATGCCCCCTAACCCCCCGCTGTACAGTGTGCCCCCTCAGCCTTCCTCTCCTTATTTGGGCCCAAGTCCCTTCCCTCTATCTGACCTACAGAGTTATGCGGCGTCCGGAGCTCCCCGGCACGCGCTGCCCCGCTCGGCCATGCTGCCCGCACTTAGTGCCTCCCCTCCGGCTTCATTCCAAATCAGCCCCCCTCTCCACCAGCAGCTATCCCTGCACCAGGGTTCGCTCCTCAATCAGCCAATCCGCATGCAGCAGGTCCAGTCGCAGCCAATCATCTCTCACCAGATGGGCCTCCAGGCCTCACTCCACTCCCCGGCCCCAGGCCAGCAGGTCAGTTCTTGGAAAAATCCTTTATATTAACTTTTCAAACCAAAGCAGCTCACAACGCAACCTCAAGCAGCACCTCATACTAGCTAGAGTGAAATGAAATCCAGCTCTCCAGTGGTATGTGATTACAGCATGCTGTAATGAGGTGTGATGTTTTTGACTCGGGGCAGAGGCGTGCTCGGTTGCTGTGTTGTTGTTTTGTGAGACGAAGGTGTGTAGCGAGGTGTCATCTGAATCAGCAGAGACCTGCAACGTGTGAATCCGAGTGAAACTGCCTGATTTTAGAAACTGTCTCTCTGTGCTTAGCACGTTTCTGCAAAACCGCTAAAGGAAAAAAAAACATTGGCCCAGAGAGGAGGTTACTGCAAACAATTGAATGTCAAACTGTAGCTGCATTTTCTCTGCTTTTGTGTTTCTAAATTGCTCATCACTTTGGAGAACTTGATGAGAAAAAAAAAATATTTTTTTAAGTCCTTTAAAGGTAATAGCTAATGAGGATGTCTCTCGCTGTCTCTCTTTTCAGGGCTTCTCTCACTTACAGTCAGAATATCAGAAGACTGTGGGAGGCTCTCAGTCTCCTGGAGCTCCAAACCCAGTGGGACAGAACCCTGACTGGGACAGTGAGTACTGCAATCGGGAGTGTGGAGGAAACCACTGCAGGTGTGTGTGTGTGTGTGTGTGTGTGTGTGTGTGTGTGTGTGTGTGTGTGTGTGTGTGTGTGTGTGTGTGTGTGTGTGTGTGTGTGTGTGTGTGTGTGTGTGTGTGTGTGTGTTTGTCTTCCCTTCCTAACCCTAATCCAGTATGGCTGCTTAATATCTATAGGGTGCATCCTCCTTTTCAGTGCTGGACTATCTGTCTATTTAATACATATAAGCAGCACAGAATTTTCAGAGATTGTCCATTCATACCTAGATGGCATGCTGGCAACTACTTCACCTGTTGCTCTCAATAATACACGATTTATGTCTGATGGTGCTGATCAGGATACTTTATTAATATAATGGACAGTATGTTGTTGTGTAAATGGAAAGACAAGATTTGCCATGAAGTTGAAGTAGAAGAACTTAAGTATCCTGATCAAACCCCTGACCTCAACCCCACTGAACGCCTTTGTTCCCCCAGACCTCCTCAAAAGAACGAGTTATTATGTCTGAAAAGCATTACGTTAAAAATAATGGCGTGCGTCTGTCAAAATAATAACATAACACTTCAACCTTTTATTAAGTTTGCGGTTCAGGGATTCCAGTAACTTTGGTATGCAAGAACTGGACAGATTAAAGCAACTGAGCTAAAATCCACACTGTGCTTATTCAGCATTGCAGCTAATATATTGCAGTATCGATATATATATATCTGCTACACCTGTGCCTTAATGCGATAGAGCCGCAGCAGCAGACATCAGATTGGCATTGCAGCCTCGTCTGTGGCCTTTTTTCTGTTCCAATGTGCTCTAAAGCCTGGATGTGAACTGTGTTTAAATGAATGACTGAGAAACCCAGAAAGTCCAGACTGATGTGAGAGCCTGAAGCCAGAAGAGGCACATTTTATATGTTCACATCTGGAGCAGTTTGGACAGCATTAAATATGGATATAAAGTTTTTTGTTTTTTTTGCTGGATGATTATTTACTTTGTGTAAGAACTACGAATGTTTTCAGATAATTATGTCGGTTATTTCTTTTATTTTGCAGTGGCAGCATGATAGGCAGGGATAAGCCACTCTACCTCACTTGAAGTGAATGGAGAAGAAACAAAAAGACGATGTGTGACAAAAAAAAGTGATGAATCAACACCAGGGAGTACCCTACACCTCTCTACCCTTTCCCCCGCCACCTTCTGTTTTTACTCAGTGTCATTTTCATTTGTTTTTAGAAGGATGTGTACGCGTGTTCTGAAGACTACTAGTGATCCTCTCATTTTTTTGCCAAGCACTTAAAATGTACAGGCCTCCCACTGGAGACCTTCCAGAGCACTCTTACTTTCTCTGAATAAAAAAAAAAAAAAAAAAAACATAGATATATTAAAGGAAAAAATAAACAAACTACCATAAAACAGGCCCACAGGGCAAACAAGCTTTAATTAAAATAGAGGAAAGCTTTCCTCTTCTTGATTACTTTCTCATGCCCTTGTTTTGTTTTGTTTTTTTAATTTATTTCTTGCTTGCTTGTTTTTTTTGTTTGTTTGTTTTTTTATTTTATTTTAATCAATAACAGGTCCTGTACTGTAGAGAAATACTCTTATGATGAAGTCATTAAAGACCAACATCTTACTGTAGGTCCATCTGATGCTCTGTGAATTTTAAAAAGATATTAGTGAGGTCAGAAAAGAAAAAAAGAAACAGGTGAATAGATGAATACATTTAACAATGACTTGTTTTTTTTTTGTTTGTTTGTTTGTTTGTTTGTTTTTGTAATTTTAAAGACCTTAATAGGTCTTTAATAAACTGTCACAGTGTGATTGTAAATATCACTTTTTTGGGATCAAATTGGAAAAAATGAAGTTCAGATATTTTTTCTTCTTTAATATGACTTATAATTCATTAATTTGTATTTTAAATAGTATCCTGTGAGCGTGTGCTGGGATGCGAGCAAATGAGTTACCAGTATGTATGTATGTGTGGGTGGGTGTGTGTGGTGGGGGTGTGTGTGTGTGTGTGTGTGCGCGCACGTGTGTTGAAAAATTGATCAGCCTGTGCATATATTAGAGGAGTGTTTCACACAAACACAATCTTGCATTAAATCTGTGCTCACTGGTTGATTGTCAACTAAAGATTGATGGTTCAAAACCGTTACAAACGTTATGACCCACGTCTCCATTTGGAACCCGCAAAAAAGAAAAAATTAAAAACTGCAGCTCCAACCGTGTCATTTAGCAGAAAACCCGGACCCTTTTTACTTTTCCAAACAGGCTTGTTTTAAGAAGCAACATTCGTTCGGGATTTGATTGGCTTTGTTTGTTATCTCAGGTTGTACATGTCAGCTGGATGGAAACGGGGACAGCTTTTACAGGAACTGAGCCCTATTAAAACAAAGGCCTTCATTTAAAGGCAATTAAGAGTCGTTCTTTTTGCCTGGTCTGAGTGATGAATCCATACCAGTGCAATGTTTAGAGGTGAACTAAACCATGCTCAATGTGAGATAATTCAGCACACGTTTCAAACAACAGTGGGTCTATAGTTTTCTAGTAGCTTTGCTAGGTGTTATATTGTGTTGATCTCATCCTTATGTTTTGTGAGAAAAAAAATATGTTTGATCATTTAGTCAAGCTTTTCTTTCTTTCACTGTAGCATAATATTTTAGTTTGGTAAAAAAAAAATAATAATAAATTTAAGACATTTTAATTTGTGTACAAACCTGCCAATTGTAGTTATTTTATTTGTAAAGCCAGTAATTATAATTATTTTAAATTGTTACCAACTTATCTCTCTTTTTCTAAGTTGCCCATCGGTTATTTAATTGTTTAACAGGTTTCCTATCTATTTATGAACAAAATGAGATCATTTTTTTTGCATATAACTACATTTCATTTGTCTTTTTTTTTTTTTCTTTTTTGCATTTTTGGTTTGATGAAGATTGCTTTTTGTTTGTTCGTTTTTTACTTTTTGATACTGGCCTCTTCTTTCCTTGCAGCCAGGTAATTTTGTGTCACTATACCTTTTTGGTTTCATTTGTCCGTAATAAAAAAAAATGTTAAAGGTGAAATCATTGTCTTTCTTTCTTGCTTTCTTTCACATCTCATACAAAACATCATAACGCAATTACAAACACAAGCAAACACACACACAGAGAGATTCAAATATCTTTGCACCTCAAATAAATCGGAGTTAATACTAAATATGAATTATTTTCTGGAGGGTGTTTGTTGAAGTCTGAAAAAAAAAAGGAAAAAAACTCATAAAGCCTTACAGCATATACAGTCTGATTAAAGCCCGGTACGTTACAGATGTATAGAGACTGGACTTAGACACACAATGTTGACGTTCTATAAGTAGCTGTGCTTTTTCTAGGCAACACTATAGCAAAATTAAACCTATACTGTAGGATTGCTGAGCACCCCACTTCCCCAAACGCCATTATATGTTTTATTCATACTGCACCAGGCACCTCTGCTAGTATTGAATTGGCAAATAGATCATTATTGAGCAATTGGAAACCTGAAGCACCATTTCGTGCTATGACACACATTATGTGGAAATCGCAGTCATACATTCTTAATGAAACACAAGATAATGGGGGGGGGGGGGGGGGTGTTTGGAAGGCAGAAATGCTTGTTGTGTTCTGAAGCCATTTGTGTTTGTGGCTCCTTTCATATAGACTTACACATATACTATGTTTCTGTAGCGGTTTGCTACATATGCTGCACATTGACACAATAGATTTAATAAGCTTCTTGGTGAACATTTCTGCTTTCAGGGAGAGGTGTGTGTGTGTGTATGTGTGTGTGTGTGTGTGTGTGTGTGTGTGTGTGTGTGTGTGTGTGTGTGTGTGTGTGTGTGTGTGTGTGAGATTGTTAGATGTCATGAAAGACCTCGAGCTTATCTCTAATGTTTACCTGCGAATACACCCACATTTTACTGTGCTTGTATTACATGAATGAGCCTGCTGTCTTTAATAGCAAACAGTGCTGCATGATTTTGTACCAACAAACCAACCATTTTAAACCCACCCTCAGAAAGTGTAAATGTAAAAATAGCGTACATAAGAGATCTGGTCATATGAACCAATCTAAATCTAAAGTAAAGAGACAGTTAGTTACTCGGTACACAGGAACTTTCCACTTGTGCAGCAGCTGAACTTTGTGGTACAACGTGCACTTAACTCTCTTTGACAGGAGATGGATCTATAGTGTGGGTTTTTTTTTTTTTTTTGCTCTCCCGTCTGGCCATTTTGTTTTTCATTCTTTGATGTGGTCATGTAACGTATGGGCTATAGTTTCCACATCAACAATTTAATCTAACTTAGCCATATACTGTATCTAACTCATCTGCAGGTCTAAGGCAAAGTACTGATCCTGTGCTTAAATTTTTTTTAATTCTTCTCTTCAACAATAGGCCAGTCAGGGAGAGGGAGAGAGAGAGAGTGCTTCGAGAGTAGAGAGAGATCGATTGAGCTCGATTGCGATGGGGAGTATATTGGAGAAGAGAGGAGTGGGTGGCGGAGGAGAGTGTCGGGAGCGGAGAGAGAGGGTGGTTGTGACGAGAAGGTAATACGTTAATTATCATTCTGTAACAAGAAAAAAGTTAGGAAGAGAGGTAGTAAGCATTAGCAGATGGTAGACTACCGTTAACTATCATGTGGGCTGATAATGTAGATTCATATGACGCTGGTGGAGGGATGAGAAGTACAAAGGTGGTATTAAACATGAGGAATACTTAAGGCGCTACAGGGAGAGTCCAAATGTAGCGGGGAACAGTAAGGCCCCGCCCACAGCTCCTGACGCAAGCGCGGTTCTATACGTGTAGACAGAGACGTTTTGTTGCTACGTTGAAGAACCACTTTCCTGGGTCAGAGCCGGTGCTTTGGGGTGGAAAACAGAAGAAGACCTGAGGTTCTAAATTAGGTCCGAACCTGC